>NC_079454.1:23619544-23697044 GCF_903798145.1 Danio aesculapii | reverse complement strand
GTATGCGTGTAACATTTGTTTTTTTAAATAAAAAGACTTAAAATGTAAACAACTTATAAAAAAACATCCCATAATGTAAATAAGTTGTCAATTAATAAGAATATGTCAAAAACTCATCAACTTATAATTCTAAGGTGACGATTAATCTGGTTTTGAACTGAGAGAAAATATATGTTAGAAGGATTTTGTATTGCAGATTTGTCAGTTTAGATGAAATTTAGATCAAGTTATAATTATCCATTTTTGCTTTTTAAGTAATATTATCTTTTACAAATATTTAAAGGATATTTTGAAGTAATAAGTAACCAAAGGAATAGAAAAATCCACAAAAAAATAATAAATAAATAAATAAATAATATTATGAAAAAAATTACAATTTTAAAAATGTGCCATTTCTTTATCAAATAAATAAATTCCATACTTTTGATTCTCAAGCAGTCTAATTAAGATGTTAAGATATTTTAAATAAATATTTAGAAAAATATTTTAGAATGTTGCTACAAAAAAAGGGACAAACCAAACACTTAATCAGTCCAATACCAAAGACAATATATAATATGATCATTTTCACCAGAGGTCAATGACTCCTGTACCTCATATCCTCACATAAGCAGGATGTAACAGGACATTTTGATCCACGCAGAGCCATTTATGACTGCTCTTTCCTTGAAACTACACAACTCTCTAGACCAATTAGACTCCAGGAGAACTTAAATCATCTATTGAGCAAATTCAATTCATTTCCCTTTGTCATTTTCACAGCCTCGCTGATTAAAACCATTCCTCATTAACCATATGCTAAATGAGCTTTAATTAAAGACGACAAAGGGCCCACTGCTGTCTCTGAACGCGACACAGAGCTGCTCACGCTTCTCTTTTTTTCAGTTTCTCTCTCATCTAAGCTTTTTTCCGCAGGCAACAGCTTAAGGAGCCTAGCATATAAAAGTAAAAAAAGTGAATCCACACAGGCAGGTGAATACTAGTTTTCTAACTCAGGATGAAATTGAATGCGGCATTGGGTTCAATATGCTTATTGTCATGGCAAATAAAACGCTCTCTGAATTCCAATTTCAACTCGCGCCAACAAAAAAGGAGAAGGAGGGAGAGTTGGGGAGAAGTGGAGAAAGTGAGGGATCTCTTCGCACAGTTATTCCCCACTGATGTGTGATGAATGACTATGTGGCAGATGTGAAATAGGCTCCATTAAAACAGCCCATTTCCAGCAGTGGAGTGTGGAGACTGTCTAAACATCACCTGAGAAATCAGCATATCTCTGCTGCACTGTTAGACGCAACGCATGAGGCAACAAACAAACAGTAACGAAATCACAAGCTTATTGGAGCTTGATTGATTTATGAAGGAGACGATGATGGGGAGTTTTCACGGTACTTAACGCTCAGTCATGTGCTCTTGTAGAGTGTGCTTGGAGTAATTTTTAAAGGTGATGTACACTGTGCCATGAAGAATACACACTGTTGGTTGATTTCACCAAACACTGGAGGAATCTGACATGACATTATCTCATTCAAAAAACTACTTTCTTCCACCATACATTCACATCTGCAGCTGACGTCAGAACAGCAGAAACCATTGCTACTTCACAAACGTCATTTTAGAGCTAGTATTTGAATGGTTCTCTAGCTGGCCAATGTGGGACCCATCTCGGCTGGCCCAGTGGGACTCATCTGTATCTGTATTTCATACAAGTCATTATGGTGGTACTTGAAGAGACAATTTTTTCTGAGGTGGTACTTGGTGAAAAAGTTTGAGAACCACTGCTGTATGCTTTTGGAATGGAAGAATTCCTCAGGAAACTTGTTTTTAAATATACAGCTGGAAGATATTAAAGCGACAGTTTACTCAAAAATGTTAATTCCGTTAATTTTACTCATCATTTACTCATAATTTACTGGTTCGGTTAAACATAAAGATGATGTTTTGGAAACCTGCAACCATTGCTATTCATAACAGGAAAAACAGATACTATGAATGTCAATGGTCACAGGTTTCCAACATTCTTCATAATGTCTTCCTTTGTGTTCAACGAAGAAGAAACTCAGACAGGTTTGGAACAAGTCAGGGGTGTGCAAATGATGGCGTAATATTCATGTTTGTGTTCATTATCACTTTAAGAGACTACTTTTTAATTTTTTTATTTAGATTAACTGGGTAGAGTTTAAAAATGATCAAGTTTATAAAATGATAATGTTCATAGAGTTTATGAAATTCTAATATTTTAGTTTTATTTCTAAATGTCTCATATATTTCTTCTAAATTAAAAAAATAATAATAATAATAAACAGTTCCCTCTGAAAAATGACAAGTTTGGTTGGAACAAAAAACTGTTTGTTCTCAACAGAAGAGAAAGAAAGAAAGAAAGAAAGAAAGAAAGAAAGAAAGAAAGAAGAAAGAAAGAAAGAAAGAAAGAAAGGACTCTCCAAAATGAGAAAGAAAAACTTAAAATGACAAAACATTTTCTATTCAGTTAGAAGAAATGTCAACAGAAGTTTACACACTACCATTAATTGTAAATCCAAAAACAATTTCTCAGTCAGGCTAAAAAGTCATGTAAAATTCATCATAAAAATTGTTTTGGTCTCTAAAAAACTAATTAAAACCTAATGTGTAAGAGCAAACATGTCAGATTAGGGGCTCACCCAAAAATTACTCACCATCAGGCAATCAAAGATATGAATTTCATCTTGAGTGAAACATTACAGAATTTTTTTTTTATTGAAACTGTGGTCCATGGTGATTCATAGGTTACCAGCACTTTGACAGACAAAAAATAAAAAATAAAAATACATGCATAACCTAATTAATACCAGTGTCTCCTCATAATACATTGAGAGAATGCAAAACTTCTGTTTGAACAAGAAACTGATCACTTCACAGCATTATTACTTTTAATCTACTGCCTTGGCAAATAGTAAGTGTTTTCACGTCAGTCAGAAGGGCAAATGCCTTGTAGAATAGTGACCTGTGTGAAAGCAAACTCACACATGAGATGATGCTGTTTGCAGTTATTTTATGTTGCATGTTTGCTTATGGTGATTTTAGAAAACTTACAGTTGATCAACTTTTTATCACTTTTGATTTGGTTTGGAGCAACTGGAAGTGAGCAGATTATTAAGTTGTGATTTTTCTTAGTCATAGGGCTCCTTCAATGCATTACTTTTCATTTATTTATATATTCTGAGTATTTTCTTATTAACATTTTATATACTAACTGAAATAGCAGAAGCAGGCATATTAAAGAAGAAAGTTAAGTTCTACTTTCAAAAACAAAAAAGGCTCTGCCACAAGAGAAACCGAGAACCACAGGGTTATGTAATATCTTCAGGTCCTGGGGAATCTAAACACAGCTAGACTGAGATTCATTACATATATACCATTAGGAACTTCCATCAGTGTGCTGTAACTCAGCCTCATCATATTCCATAACAAACGCAGACACACACTCACTCATTCATAATGAATACCAGCATGTCCTGTGTGAGTTGTAAATGAGTGGTCTGTTCAGTAAGCAATTTTGAGAGCGCAGGCACTCTGGAATTCTGGGTAATTACGAGCATCGTTTAGAAACATGCATCTCAGGATGAGCCGGTTGCCGTCAGATTGAAAAAAACACATGCCATCAGAAACACACAACAGACACACACAAGGTCCCGTGAGAGAATATCATACAGATTACAGCTTCCTCATTTATAAACACCACTCCACCCAGAAGCCCACAGTAATGGCATTACGGAGCAGAAATAGATATGACGAGGGAGGATTTTAGATCTGGGATCATTTGCAGAACAGACAATACAAATAAATGCACAAGTAAGTCGAACATTAACACATGCACTGCACAACTAGAGTGAGAAATGAGCGTGGAATAACAATAGTAAGTTATGTCAAGGTCACTGAACTCCTCACACACTGTATGCAAAGCACTGTCTGTCTGTTCAGAGATCAGCTGGATATTGTTGTTCAGATTGCAGACAGGAAATTCTCTCTGTGTGCAAGAGCCTGATTTGAAGGATTTCTGATGTTGTTTGTGTGCTTATGATTACAGATTATAGAGTTTTGTCAAAACTGCTGTTCAGGAGTGTGTTTTCAGACGAGTGCAGAGAATATTGATCTCACTGCTTATGCATCACCATTGCTGTATCTGAAACGCCCCCTATACCCATTCACTATTCCCTACATTAGTCTACTAATATAGTCCACTTAAAGGAGTGAATGAAAACGAGTGAGTTTATTCAAGCACTGAGTGCACTTGAAAGAATGCCATTTTCTTTGTGCTTTGCTGATTGATAAAATACCTCAGGTGGATTAGATTTTTAGCTTCTTGGTCGGGCTCTGTGACAGTTATTTAACACCTAGCGAGCTGTCTATTAGTAATGAAACAAAGTATTTTGATTTATGGCATGTATGCAAATGTTAACTTAACAATAAAACAATACATTATTTAGAAATTTATACTTCATAGTATTTTACTGTGGATGCCATATTGTGGTAAGATGGAGGAATTGAGTGAGCCCACAATCTCTCAAAGGGCATAATGGGTATTCTTTAGCCGTTGAGTGTACATTGCATGCTTGTTTTTGCAGTGCATTTTTAGATTGATTGGGTGCATCTCAGAACATCCCAACACAGGCTTATTCACAGAAACACAGAAAACGTAGCCCGTTATACATTTCTGGAGATTGCGAATTATTCAGCCAGAGGCACGGATGGCTGCATTTCGTCTTTAAAACGAACGCTACAGCGTGGTATGATGCCGTTCCTTTTTGCACTTACCAGCTGATCACTTACCTCCATGTGGATGGCTTTTCTGCTGTTACCAGTTTGTCCGGTAGCTCAACATGTACGTCGGCAGACTTGAGATGGAGAGTGGAGTTGGATTCGAGTCCGACGAAGAACAGGTCCAGAAATTAGGTAAGACAAAAACAGAAGCTAAAAAATAAAACAAACAAGTAAAGAACAGGGTGAGAATGTGGTAGAATCTGAAAACGTAAAAATTAGGGGGCTTTTCTTTTTCTGGATTGCTTATTAAAATACTGCGGTTAGGTTTAGAGAAGGGGTGGGTGTGTCAATCAGTGCTTATAAAAAGCACTATTGGTTGGGTTCAGGGAGGGGAGAGCAAGCAGGGATTGTGCTCGGTTGGTCAGTCAGTAAATCAGCCAGTCGACAGCGGCCTCGTTTACACAAGAACAGCAGGCACGAATGGCACTCGTGAAAGAAATTTGCGTACACAGCAGCTGATGGATTGGCGAAAACAAAAACTGCAAAAAACATAACTCCTAGGTTGTATTTTGCTCTCTCCAGAAAAGTTTATAGCGGTACGTCATCAGAATGAGCCTCGGTTGGAACATCCACTATAGATTTGGACACCAGTAAAAATGGCTGCTCCCTGAAATAGTACACTACTTAAGGGTAAGAGAGACTGCTCATTTTTATTACAAGGCTGCTCATTTTTTCATTACTAATAGACAGCTCTCTAAGTTAACTGTCAAAATCTAATCCATCTGAAGTATGTATCAATCAGCAAAGCACAAAAAAGGCATCCTTTCAAGTGCACTCAATGCTCATTTTCACACACTCGTTTTCATTCACTCCTTTCAGTGGACTATATTAGTAGATTAAAGTAGTCAATTAAGGGTATGGGGCATTTTCAGAGACAACAATGGTGATATATTTACATTACATTTATTCTTTTTAGTTTTAATAGTTTCTCATGTCACATCATTTCATGCTGAGACATCTAAAAGATGTCACAGCTTAATTAACTCCCCCGCATTTAAAAACTATGACTCATCAAAACATGTCTCTGTTTGTTTGAACAGTCTCTGTTTGTTTGAGTGACCTGGCAACTACACTCAAAATAAAAAAAAGATTTTTTTGCAACTTGTTCAAACTACTTACTTAAAATGAGCTGAAACAACACAATTCTTAATTTATTTTTTTTTGGAACAAATTAGTTATGTTCAAACTGCTTAAATTCAGATTAAGTTAACTTAATCGATTTCTGTCAGGACAACATGAATGAATTGACTGGAACCCAATTGGTTGGAACAAAAATATGTTTTGTTGTGAAAAATATTAATGAAAGAAAGACCGAAAGAGGGACTCCAAATGACAAAGAAAACATCAAATGACAACCGTTTGTAAGTCCAATTTGGAAAAAAACGCCCCCAGAAATTTACACACAACTATTAATTCTAAATTTAAATTGTTTTTCTCAGTCAGCCTAAAAAGCCTTCATGTAAACATCTCTGTTTTTTTTTTGTCTCTAAAAAATAATTTAAAGCTAATATGTAAGAGCAAGTATGTCAGATTAAGAGCTCACCCAAAAACTTCTCACCCTCAGGCAACCAAAGATATCAATCACAATAAACAAATAAATGATGTTCAAACCACTTAAATTTGTTAAGGAAACTTAATTGATTTGTGTTGGGATAACATGAATGAATTGTGTGGAACCCTGCATATTTTTCACAGTGTATAGGCTCAGTCAATAGGTTCTGTTTGCTACGTGTTTTTTCAACCAATCAAAGATGAGGAAAGTGTCTTGGAAATCTGTTGATAAAGAGTAGGGTTTGAGTTTGAGTTGCTATTACTGGATTTAACCAAATAAAAAGATTTGTCCACCATTCCGAAACGTAGTCCCGAGGACGTTTCTGGAGACCGCGAATTATGTAGCCGGAGGTACGTATGGCTGCATTTCGTTTTTTAAGCAAACGCTGCGGAGCGGTATGACGCCGTTCCTTTTAGCGCTTGCCGGCTAACCGCTTGCCTTCATGTGGAGGGCTTTCCCGCTGCAACCAGTTTGTCCGGTTAGCTCGTCCTGTGCGTCGGCGGACTCGAGACGCAAGAGAGGAGCTGACCACGATGACGATGGCGACGAGCGGGTTCGAGTCTGGGGAGAAGTGGTTCCAGAAATCAGGTAAGACTAAAACAGAATCCAAGAAATAAAGCGAAGAGGTTCATAACAGGGTGAGAATGTAGTAAAATCCGAAAATGTGGTTAAAAAAAAAAAATCGGAAGAGGGCTTTTCTTTTTCCGGACGGCTTTTGTAAATCGTTGGTGGGTTTAGGGTGGGCGGGTCAATCGGTAAAATTGGTTGGGTTCGGGGAAGGAGGAGGGTGGGTCGGCCGGCCGATTGGCCGGTCGCCCAGTCAATCATTCAGCCAGTCGGACAGACAGACGTTCGTTCGACAGGGGCCTCTGGTGTGTTCACGCGAGAACAGCGCAGGTGCGAACTGCACTCGCGGGAGACGTCTGAGAAGCCAAAAAGACGCACACAGCAGCCTCTCGCGGATTCGTGAAAACCAAAAACTGCAAAAATACGTACCTCCCGGGACGTATTTTGCGGTCTCCAGAAACGTCCTCGGAACTACGTTTTCGGAATGAGCCTGGGTTGCATTTGTCACTTAAAGATTGAAACTGAGACTCAAGACTGAAAACACATCTGTTTAGCTGTGCCTTTACTGAATGAGCACTGTGCTATGTCTGACAAATCGCACTATTGTGTCTTTCTTTTCTTTTTCATTCTTCTATATCCTGTTTTAACACCTTTTTAATCTGTTTTTTAATCATTTTTATTCCTAGTTTTTATTTACTTATACTTGTCTCTTTCATTCCTGTTTATGTAAAGCACTTTGAAATTCCACTGTGTATGAAATATGCTATTTAAATAAACCTGCCTTGCCTAAAAAGCCATCATGTCAGAGAATTTCTGTTTTACACATGGTATGTTTTTGTCAATCTAAAAATAGGATGACAACAGGGGTAAATTGTTGAAAATTAATTTGCCTTACTTGTTTTCATAGTGTTGACATTAGTGAATAGTTCAAATACTTTTTGCCCATTTTTGTTGGCAAAGGATTTGCCAAAAAACAATACAATCATGACATCAGTTTAAGTGAAGTTTCATAAACTAATTTCGAGAGGAGCACGGGATATGACTGAGCACGTCTGGTCACTCATCTGTAATCAGTAATAATCCAATCAGAGTGATCCTAGTTTACTATAAATGGATAATTTTCTCCCTACTGTTCTATCTTTGTTTGGAAGCATCCCCCCTTCCACCCCATCTCCTCTTTTTCCTCCTTTTCTAAAGGGGGAGCTCTCGAGACCTTCCTGATCTCCGATCTCCTGATATGCTTATCGACCGGGCGGGAGCCCTGGGCTCAAATATCTCCGAGCTCAGGGTTCTCTCCCGGGACAGCATGCCAAACCTTCTTTATACGCCAAGCATATCTAAGTGAGAACTCTTGAAATAATGAATGAATGAATGAATTCCCCAAATGTGCTCCCAAAAATTTTGCTAAATTTTCCAAACATTCCAATCACTTGCTTTTTTCTAAAAATGTATTTATTTATTTACTTATTTATTTGCTAAATGATTTGCAAAATAATAAAACCACGACTTTAATTTTTGTTCAGAAACAATTTCCCCCCAATTTGTTGCCAAAGTATTAAAAAAAATCACCCAAACATGTCTCAAAATAAAAATGTCAGCAACTGCCATCCATTTCACAAGGTATTACAGAACTTCTCAAGAGAGACACATGTAAGACATGTTCTGTTTAAAAAAATCTGCTGGAAGGAATTTTTTTCAGACGACAAAAGTATTGCTTTAGGATATGATCTAGGCAGTGTAACGTCATTACATCCTACAGCCTTTTTCAGTACATGATGAACAGCTTTTGATGCTTGCAGAGACGCATATGCCCAACTCTCCTTTCAGCACAATACAGGTTCTTCACCTTCATCGAAAAGAATAATCGTCAGACCAGCATTCCGTAATTTAACCCCGAGCAGCACCACGCAGGGGACAATGCACTGATTAAATACATTATTCATGATATACTCAAGCTAGACATACAGATGGCAGGAAAAAGAAAGAGAAAGGGTGCTTTTTCAAGGTCAGAGAAAGTCCTGTGCCTGTTGCCTGTTGTTTACAGTCTCTTTAAATCAGCCTCTGCACTGATTGGGTGGTGTCTGAACACTTCTTTATAGACAGTGGAACAGGTGTTGAGGCGGGAAGGTATACATCTGGGACAAGTATGCATGTAGACAGTTCTCTGACTAAGAGGAAGAATAACATCAGCAAGAGTCATTGCACAGGTGTGATCATGATGAATACTGCTTTTGATTCATTAGCTGATGGAGTTTATACAAACTCAACACAAACACACTCTGAGGCATGTTTAACAATTTATTCACTTTTTCTTTTTAAGGAAATATCCAGAGGCTAAAATGTGTTTTTTTCATAGACATGTCAATTTAAATATTGAGCTTTTTCAAAAAGATTTTCTTTCTGTAGGGGAAAAAATCCTTAATACATGTTTAAGTGTTACTTTTATGTCTGTAGATTTCATATACAATATATTTTTAAAGGCTTTCTCAAAATTTGAGAAATGAGTCCACTTCTCCACTTCAACAGCATGTTATTTAATTATTTATTTAAATAAAATTGAATCATATAGGGTCATAGAAATAAAGAGATTCCTAAAAATATATCTCAATAAAAATCTACTGTGGTGGAAAGAGTACTGAAAAATAATTCTTAAGTAAAAGTACCATTACTTGCCTAAAAATGTAGTGCAAGTAGTAAAAGTATGTGTTGTAAATATTACTCAAAGTATGAGTAAAACATAGCCCTTTCAAAAGTACTCAAGTAGATTTATATTGTGATGTCAAGTGTCCAAAATTTAAAGTCTAAGCATCTAAAGATAATGTTATTTTGATGTCCAATAACGACGTCAAATGACGTTAATATTTGGTTGATTTTAGGTTGTGTGAGAAAGTGACCAAAATCCAACGTTGAGTCAACATCTTAAACCAACGTCATAATGACATCAAATACTGACATTTATTCGTCAGGCAACCAAAATCTGATACATGTCATAGTGGTAATGTCCACACAATGCCAAGCTGTAACATCATTAGATGTTGATATTTGGTTGACTTTAGATTGGATGTTGGACATTGAGGTTATCCTTATGTTGGGTTTTGATGTCAACCCAATTTTCCTTTCCAAACAAATTCCAACATCCCCACAACGTTGGGGTACAATGTCAATCTGATGTCTTGTTGACGTCTTGTGCCTGCTGGGTGTTTCGGTCATAATACAGTAAACATCCGTCAACTTCTCATCAGTGACATGCATCTAAACAGCCTCTGGGTCAATGTGTGTAAAGATTTTGGACATCTTCTTGGACATTTTTAATGCTTCTAAACAGTTTGCTGCCATTATCAACTGCCCATGTCTTGAGGTAGTTCATTATGATGCGATTTTACCTTCTATGTGCGATTTGATTGGAGAGGAATCACAGGACTGATTTTGAAGAAAAAAATAAAATAGTCTGCAGGTTGAAGGAAAGTAGTGGAGTAAAAGTACCTGTATTGCAGTAAAAATGTACACAAGGGAAAGTAAAAGTACACATTTTTAAAACTACTTTGTAAGTTACAATTCTTGAGAAAAACTACTCATTTACAGTAGTTTGAGTATTTGTAATTTGTTACTTTACACCACTTAAAATCTGATAATAGTTCCTTAAAAGAAACAACATTTTTGAACCAGTGATACGTTATTCACTTCTTGCATCAAAGAAAATGTGTGACATGCCAGCCTGATCTCACGAGAAAACGTAAGTGTTTTACGTTTTGTCAGTTTAGTGGCTAATTCGTACAAATTCGTACGAGTTCAGTCGTACGAAATTGTACGATTTTAAAAAGGAGGCGTGGCACCTAACCCTGCCCCCAAACCCAACCGTCATTGGGGGATGAGCAAATGTACTAAATTGTACAAATTAGATCGGACGAATTCGTACGAATTAGCCAGCAAATCAAAAAGTTACGAATTGCCATGAGATTGTGTTGGACATGCAGGATGTGACGGCTCAACTGTCATAAATTGTTTATTTCTAAATAAAACATACACTTGGGCTCTTGGGCTCTATTATTAGAAAATTAAATATAACAGAAGAAGATAATCAAGGTGTTTTCAATTGCAAGAATTGCTTGCAATTTATAGGTGGGTTAAATTGGGACAAAAGTCCTCCAGGACTGAAGATGAAGAGGCTTAGGTTATATTGCGTTTTATTGAAAAACTAATTACAGGAACTATGTGTGGTCAATGAAAATGCTTGAGCTGCAACATGAAAAAAGTCAGTCAGTCTTACTAAGTGAAAGAATTGGCACTGTTATTTTCCACAACCCTTTACATGCTCATGCGTTTGAATGTATTCCAGCGAGACAGGGTTTAAACTTTGCTGTCTGAAAACATACGTTTGGTATGAAAGTGAAAAAAGAAAGGAACAACACAATATTCTTCTCCCAGTCTTAAAACACAGCGTTTGGTATATTTGTGTAGCTATCAGAGCAGAAACTAAACTCTGACACATTTGTTTCATTGTTAAATCTTTCACAAGTATCATAACTGCCTGGATGATCAAACAGTTTAACACTTTTGTCAAACAGTTAATTATTAAAACAGAAAGACTCAAACGTTTCTTAGATTGGGGTCAGGAACACAATTTAACCAAAGAAATTGGTCTTTTTTTTCATAAAGAGCAAGTTAAAGGGTCAGACAATGCATTATTAATAATCGCAATTTTAGCACTTTATTAAGCAGCACAGCATATTTTCCAAGTCATGATAGCAGGTCCAACATTAGCCTTATCAGCATCAGCATATCAGAATAATTTCTGAAAATTTGAAGACTGGAGCGATGATGCGGAACAGCTTTTAAAGCTTTTGATTAAATTAAGCTATACAATTATGAATTTAGTTTTCTTTTATATTAAATATTTATACTTTGTCAGATGTAAGAGTTAATGATACAATTCTTTCTATTAGGATAAATGGAAATGAACATATAATACACTGAAAAAAAATGATTTTGCACAATTGTTGCAAACAATTTATATGGGTTGAATTTAAACATTAATTCATTCATTTTCTTTTCAGCTTAGCCCCTTTAGTAATCTGGCGTCACCACAGCGGAATGAACCAGCAACTAGCATATGTTTTATGCAGCGGATGCTCTTCCAGCTGCAACACATCACTAGGAAACATCCATACACACTACAGACAATTTAGCTTACTCAATTCACCTATAGCGCGTGTCTTTGGACTGTGGGGGAAATCAGAGCACCCGAAGGAAACCCACACAAACACGGGGAGAGCATGCATACACAGAAATGCCAACTGACCAAGCCGAGGCTCGAACCTGCAGCCTTCTTGCTGTGAGGTGATCATGCTACCCACTGCACCACCATGACTTCCTTGCGTTTAAACAAACAAATTTAGTAATGTTAAACTTAAACCACCTTTAATGCTATTTTGGGATTTCCGCCTGGATTTTGCCTACCCAAATTTAAAAGCTTCCCAAATACACATGCAGAGGTGTAAATGCAAAAATTTGGTATCATTTTAAAGAAAACCCTTTGAATTTCCATAAAACACTATTGAAAGGGTTTAAAATAACTGTATATGTTGTCTGTGTTGTAATAAATACCTAAAAAAGAGGCGCTTTTTGTATTTTTTTTTTTTATAAACTCACATTTGAAAGTGTACCTTTTAAGTTCTGTGTGGTCTAGGTTGCTGTTATTAATTTTGGTGGTTCCTGCACATGTCTGTAATCATAGGAAAAAAGAAAAATGTCTCAACCATAATCTATGCAAAGGTTATTGTATTCCAAATGATAAGAGGTGCTATATAAGCCACAGGGATCAATCATTGTTTTCATATTTCACTATTCTTTTGTTTGATCAAACATAATTCACTGTGTTTGGACCACGTCAGACATATAAAAGGAATACTTATGCACATCACCTCAAAAACAGAGGGGAAATGTCCCTAAAGCGCACAGCATAAGGTAAGAGATGACAGCTGCCTGTGCTATCTGGGGCTGCTTATTGATCATAAATGTATTGTTTTCACTTCTGCGCCATGGAAACACCACAATTCATTCCACAACTGTTTGATATGTGAATATAGTTCAGTAAAAAGAATGCTAGAACCGTATAAGCACCAGCAAGGGCTTTCAATTGAGCTATAACATGTACATGTGTCATATATGAATCATATGAAAAATATGAAAATGAACCAATGTTCAATAACCAGCCAGGTATCCAAAATACTGTGTATTTAAGTGTAAAAAACTTTTGTACAGTAGAATAAAAACCAAAGTGATGCATATGTGCATAAAATATAGCTTCTACTCTTTTAAACGGTACCACTTAAGGGGGTCTGGTACAATGCTAGCCCTTTAAATCTTAAAGCGGTACCAGGTCCGCAGAGTTTAACTGGTTAATTTGCTTAAATTCAGCCCAATTAAATAGTTCACAACCACTTTACCTTAAAAAACTGTACATCCAATTAATCGTTTTTTTTATTTTTAATCAGGAGGAAAAGGTATCATTTAAAATGAGAGTTAGACACATACAGTATATGCACATATTAATCAGTGTGTCACAGTGACCCCAAACAAAGGAGCTGTCCAGCAAATCTCAACAACAAGGCCCAATTCCAAATCTACATTTTGCACGTTTACATGAAGGGGTGAGGCGTCTTAATTCTCTTTAGCTTGAAGATGTAGGGCTAAGGGGAACGGCTAGATACTGTAACCCTTGAAACGATGATTTTTCAGGACCACACTCGAAACCAAGGGGTACAAAAATTTCACAGAATACACAAGCCACAACGGCAGCAGGGCAGCATGGAAGTAATGAGATGCACACATTTGTATTTTTTTTGTCATCATTATGATTTTTTACAACAAACAAGCATGTGTTTTAATTCATTCATAACCGCATGGTGTTTTACCATCATGCTTTAAAAAAAAAAAAAAAGATTCGCTATCTATAATGCATAATAATAAATTCTGTATAGTGGTCCCACAACATACTTTCACATCTGACACTCGATGACAATCAAATACTCTAGAAAAGTCTAGTGGCTGGGAATGAGCTTTTTACAGCATCTGCTATAATGTTAATGTTGTTTTTGGTGTGTTTACGTTGATGAATATGGCCACGGTGTAAATGCACAGTATAGTTACGATCTTATTGCCACAATATATCGTTATGATAACATAATATCATTGCCTTTAGTGATTTCCTGAAGATAAATACCAAAAAATAACAGAACTGGAATAACTACAGCAGTCGCGATCATCAAATTCATATGAAATAAGAGATTGCGATGACATATGATGACCTGTGCTGGTGTTGTAGTGCTGTCCCATTTTATAGGGGTAAAATCTGAAACCCTTCCCCTTTATAATCTGTTTCAAGGGCCAAGAGGTAGGGGTAAAAAATGTAATTGTGATTGTGCCTAAAGGAAGGTAAAAAAAAAATCTTTAGATGTTTGCACTGGAAAACAAATAGAAAAAGCCTCACTTTAGAAAAAGTGAAGCCTGACCTGAAACATAAACAACATTCTGCAAATGTACAGATCATAGAGCTTTTCTAGAGTTCATCACAAATGTAAATGTGTGCATATATGTATAACTGATCAAAGACAGTGTTTAATGACCATGACCGTTCTCCAGATCTGTTATGTAAGCTCCAAGGATATCAAGGTAAGAGAATCTATATGGCTTTAAAATCTCCAACGTCTGCTCACTTACAGAGACGCTCTGCTTAGTCTTTTTATTTATTTTGGTTAATATGATGGTGCTGCATAAATTATGCTATTTTTGTTTTGATGTTTATAGTGGGCTCTTTTATCTCTGTCAGATGGATGACTCAAAGAGGGAGAGAGGGAGAGCAGGAGTGAGTGAGTCCCTGGGGGAGAAGGGATGTTATTCCTTCCCTCCTCTTTCTGCCCCACACTTACATTTTTCTTTCTCTTTACTATCATTCTACTCTGGGGTGTTTCGCAACACACATGTAGGCAATGCATATTTATTTCTCTTTCCATATTAACAAGTCACGGGTCACGCTTTCCACATAAACGCCGCAGTTGTTTTAGTAGTGTTGTTTTTGTATCATTGAGTATCTGTTATAGATTTTATTGACACATTTTATTGATATTATAAATGCATGCTGCTTTGTTTACACTGTCTAAACATGATGGATATTGTAGTTTTAAACTAAATGAAAAAAATTACATTAACCTTCATTAAATGTTAATACACATATAATCTATATATATTTCCAGGGATCAATATAAAAACAGTGTAACACATTATTAACATGTTGATCAACACAATGCTGAGCAGATTACTCACTGATTTTTTTGAGGCAAGATGCACAGATAAACAAAACAGTACCTTCTGTTCACAAAATCTGTCACAGTTTGAACTAATTCACATTTGAGCATGCTTTTTCATGTAAATTTGTTTTTATGTTCATCAAGTTTGTTAGAATTTTTAGTAGCTCAGTGGATTAATGAATGGTTATGAATGGTTAAATTCTCAGTGTTGTTTGAAATTGCATTGTGTTAGTAAAGGCCTTATCTAGTAGTGAAGGATTAAACAGGCAAAGTTAAGGGAGACCGAAGCTCCTCATATCACATGATATCAGTTAGCTGTTTCAATGTAGGTTAGAACTTCTCAATGTGCCCATGCCATTTTCGAGTTACTACTGGGGGGCCCAATTAATCCCTAATTCCCCAATCAATCACTTTCATCCGCGACCCCCCAGTCTTCACTTTCATTCGTGATACCACCAGAATGTTGTCATAGGGCCTGTACCGGCCACTGGCGCCCTTAAAGTACTTGCCCTTGCCTATGTAAATGAACAGCCAAAATGTTTTCTGATTTTAGTTTAAAATAGTGTCTTGTAAAAGGGACAAAACAACATTTAATAAATCATCTGAGAACCACTGGTGTATATGATAATTAAATGTTTATAGTTATATATTGTGTTATATGGTATACTTAACCTTGAGTTTGTGTGTCTGTGTGTGTGTGTGTGTGTGTGTGTGTGTAATGTTTAAAACACACTCATTTGGATTGTTCTCAAATGAGAGAGACAATAAAAGTGCACTTTAAAGATTTATTTTTCAGCTCGATGTTTATAAAAAAAAATTTGCTTGTTTTATTTTTTGTACTGTTACATTTATGATTTGTTGTGGAGTGAGAACTGAATACATGTAAAGTTTATACAATTTTTCATTATTTCTAAATGAAATTATAAAATGTGACTGGCAGTTTACTTACTACTTTTCTGATTTTTGTTAGATTTTTTTTTTTTTTTTTACATTCACTGTATGGAGCAAGATCGGTCTCAAAAATAATACATTTAAAAATAAAACACATACATCCACAACACAATTCACATTTAAAAAATCCAATTTAAAAAAGTTCAAAACACAATTCAAAAACAGACAAATCCAATTCCTGTGTTCAAAACATAATTCAAAAATACACAAGTTCAATTCATAAGTTCAAAACATGATTCAAAAACACACAAATTCAAATCATAAGTTCAAAACATGATTCAAAAATACACAAATTCTATTCATAAGTTCAAAACATGATTTAAAAATACACAAATTCAAATCATAAGTTAAAAACATGATTCAAAAATACACAAATTCAATTCATAAGTTCAAAACATGATTTAAAAATACACAAATTCAAATCAAGTTCAAAAACATGATTCAATAAATACACAAATTCAAATCATAAGTTCAAAACATGATTCAAAAATACACAAATTCAATCATAAGTTCAAAACATGATTTACAAATACACAAATTCAAATCATAAGTTAAAAACATGATTCAAAAATACACAAATTCAAAATCATAAGTCAAAACATGAGTTCAAAAATACACCAAATTTCTATTCATAAGTTCAAAACATGATTTAAAAATACACAAATTCAAATCATAAGTTAAAACATGATTCAAAATACACAAATTCTATTCATAAGTTCAAAACCATGATTCAAACAATACACAAATTCAATTCATAAGTTCAAAACATGATCAAAAATACACAAATTCAATTCATAAGTTCAAAACATGATTCAAAAATACACAAATTCAATTCATAAGTTCAAAACATGATTCAAAAACACACAAATTCAAATCATAAGTTCAAAACATGATTCAAAAATACACAAATTCTATTCATAAGTTCAAAACATGATTTAAAAATACAACAAATTCATATCATAAGTTAAAAACATGATTCAAAAATACACAAATTCAATTCATAAGTTCAAAACATGATTCAAAAACACACAAATTCAAATCCATAAGTTCAAAACATGATTCAAAAATACACAAATTCTATTCATAAGTTCAAACATGGATTTTAAAAATACACTAATTCAAATCATAAGTTAAAAACATGATTCAAAATACCACAATTCAAATCATAAGTTAAAAACATGATTCAAAAACACACAAATTCAAATCATAAGTTAAAAACATGATTCAAAATACACAAATTCAATTCATAAGTTCAAAACATGATTAAAAATACACAAATTCAAAATCAAGTTCAAAACATGATCAAAAATACACAAAATTAAATCATAAGTTCAAAACATGATCCATAAACACACAATTCCAATTCATAATTCCAAACAAAATTTAAAAAAATACACAAATTCAATTCATTTTGGTGAAAAATATTTAGGATTTTTACTTGTGATGTCATGAATTTTGTGTTTACAAATTGGATTTTGTAAATGTGAATTGTGTTGTGCATGTATGAACTTTATTTTGTAAATATAGTATTTTTAAGCTCCATACCACTGTGTCCAAGTTTGACCAACATGAAATGTTTTGTACATACATTTTGCACATAATGCACCAAAGGCATAACATGTTTGAATGCTTGTTATATATTTCCATATTGGTATGCTGGTCAACATTTTGGGCCTAGTACACCGGTGATAAACAAGCTTTGCTCGTGTTTTTTAGGTGTCCTCTCATTTTTCCCTGTTTTCCGAAGGCCTTGTTATTGCCTGCTGCTTGCTTTCTTTCTCTAGATGTTATCTGTTTGGTCCTTGCCGGCTCCCTCTTTCTCTGTGTGTGTCCCATGTGAGGTGTGGTAAAGGCTCCAGTATGTAGTGTAAATGTCAGGGACTGAAGGATACTGAAGAGACACCGAAAGGAAACGTCAGGGGGAGCAAGTGACATTTTGGATGCATCCCAAGAGAGAACTCTGACGGGACAGGAAACATGTTCACTCAGCAACATTACGCCAACGCATACGCACTCCGCCCCAAACCACACCACACACACACACACACCACACACACACACACACACACACACACACACACACACACACACACACACACACACACACACACACACACAGTAAAGTAATGGAAGTGAAGAAGAAATAGCTGAAAAAGAAAGTTAAGAGAAATAAGACTGAGAGATAAGAACAAACTTATCAGCAATGTGTTCAAATGGAATGGAGGGAGAAGGAAAAAAACAGAATAAACCGAGAAATGCAAGAAAAAGATAAAAACAGAGATGCCGACTGTTCAGGGAACAGACTGTTCAGAGGAATGAAACTTATCTGATGCTTATCTGATTTTTTTTTAATTATCATCTGTCTTATAAACGTTCTTATTGCAATAATTTTGTTTCAATGTAGAAATTCTTTGCTTTTTCTTGTACAGTAGGTGGAATGAATGAATGAGAGAATGAATGGTTTAACTTTTTTTTCAGCTTTGGAAAGTACAACCAGTTATACTAATATATATTTAAGCATTTATCATAGATTATAAATTAGCATTAATTATGCTAATAAAATATATACTAATCTCACTTAACTCACTTGTCCATTCCACCCCCACCCCCACCCCCACCTCATGTACTAGTGGGTATACATTTATTTGGAATAAAACCTAGATGTTTGAAGAATAGTGTAAAAATATTTTTTAAACATAAAATGTAAAGAGTTTTTATATAAACTACTGTCACAATGAATAACATTTTGGTCTCTGCTTTCTGTAAATCATTGTAAAAAAATTAGTAAAGTAATTATTTATATTTAATTTGCTTAAAAAATAATAAAATTCAACATTTTATAATGTATAGGTAAAAATGTAAGTAGCATTCTGTTATGACAGGGTGTGCTGACAATAGAGATTATAAAATGGTATGGTCGTACAGGCAAAGGTAAATAGGACCACCATTAACAACAGAAAAAATCCAAAGAGTAATCCAGATAACAGGCGATGGTCAAGGCAGGCATAAAACGGTCAAAAACAGGGTAAACAGTCCAGGGATCAGAACACAGACAGGCTAACACAGGTAAACTCTTTGAAATGCACATACACAGTAACAAGACATCTATGATGAGATACCAGCTGTGGTGTGTGTAATCAGAGGGAATAAGAACTGGTGTGCAGGAGGTGCATGATGTTATTTGTAATCCGATTCAGTGACAGATCTGTAGTTTCTCCAGCGATCTGCAAGCATTAAATTGCTGGTGATAGTAAAAATTCTACGTTTTTAGCTTGAAACCCCAATTTTACATGGTAAAATATAAACTTGATTCAACCTTGAGTATGTGCTTTTAGAATATGTAGCTTCTGTTGATAGCTTCTGTTGATAATAATTGTGGAACCAAAATCCTACTTGCTCATACACTTTTATACACATATACACTTATTTAACAAACACACTTTACATGCCAATTGCACATAACAGCTGGCACATATAACGTTTGTATATAGTAATAAACATGTACATACACTTGTCAATCGTGATATTTGCACTCACGTACTTACTTCTATGTTTAAAATATATTTATTATCTGTTTTTTGTCTGTCTCTGTAATGCTGTTGCACTGTAGAAGCTCTGTCAAGAAAACAAATTCTAGTAGTGTGTGAACATAACTGGCAAATAAAAGCTCTTTCTGATTCTGATTCGATTATGTTTTTTTGTTTTATTACAAATATCGAACATATGATGGTTTCTCACACAATTATTATTTTGTGTTCTCTCAAAATATGGTTGGCACTTTGTGATCTTTTGGAAGTACAAAAATGTATGTTTGTTTGTGATATATATTTACCCCCTTTTAAAATGAATATTTTTATCCATTTCTCAGTTGTAGACAATACATTTTGGTGCATTTCTTTCTTTCTTTCTTTCTTCTTTTCTTTTCTTTCTTTCTTTCTTTCTTTCTTTCTTTCTTTCTTTCTTTCTTTCTTTATTCAAGAGTATATTCTATTAATATGTTATTATGTTATGCTAAACATAATTTGGGAAATATTTAAAAAATAAAAAAAACTATTCAAAGGGGGGCTGAATATTCTGACTTCATATACTCAGAGTATAAATAATATATAATACTATATGCTGCTGTTGTGTTATATATAGCATTTTAGGTCAATGAGTCAGTAAGTTACATCTTGAAGTGTTGTCTACATGCTGTGAGAAACAATCTTGCACACATCCACAATAAAAAGATGGGCCTTGTGTGCGAGAAGGTCTCGGTTTGACATGAAGGATTCCCCTTGATGCACGACATCTCTTCAAAGCTGTCAGAGAACAGGGTCAGTCCACATATGTGACCTTTGACACCAGCCTTCACCTCACGAAGCCCTCAGAGATGTGTCTGTGTATATGTGTGAATGTGGGATCTTACTATTGGGAAAAGTGAGAAAAGGTGTTCCTGTCTTTTTGCCCCCTTCCATGTCTCTGATGTTGTTTGTCCAAATTCTTCTCCGCTCCCGCATCTCTCCATTACCTCTGCCACCCATGAAGCTCACCGCATGATCTTCCTTATGAGCTTTTCTCAGAGGACAGTTGTGTTACTTAGTTTTTACTAAAAAATTATTCATTGGATTTACTAATTTTTAAAGGTAAGTGGTTGCAAACATTTTTTTTTGCGCTGAATTTAAACAAATTAGATTGAACATTACTAAATTTAATTTGCTTGTTTAAATTTTAACAGTTTGCAAAAATATTTTTTTTATAGTGTAGCACATGGTGTAATGGAGATTGACAATGGCTGTTTTACTCCAACATATCTTCCTTTGTGTTAAACAGAAGAAAGAATCTCAGACACATTTGGAACAAGTAGAGGGTGGGTACACTGAAAAAAGTGTTGCATGCAAAACTGTTGCAGACAATTTATTTGTGTTGAATTTAAACATACAAATTAAATTTAATAATGTTTAACTTAATTTGTTTGTTTAAATTCAGTCCAAATAAATTGTTTACAACCACTTAACGTAAAAAAATTGAGTAAATCCAAGGAATCATCTTTGAATACTTTTTTTTCAGTGTAAATGAAGGAAGAATTTTCACGTTTCACCTTTGAGGGATGTCCTGCAATCTGGTTATTTTCCATATTGTGGGATTGTCCTGGTGTAAAGTATATATTAAAAAAATGAAGTAGATTTAACTAATTTTATTTAGATTTTTCCACACATTTAGGTGTGTTTTTTTCTGCTCAGTTTTTCTCTTGCTCTTGTAATACATTATTACAAACGTGACTCCAACTTTACAAAGATTATAATATTGGCTGGATTGATCAATCCAGTCAATGTTAGCCATTCTAAATCTTGAAGGTATTTGATGGTATTCCTTCATTTAACCTTTTATTTTACTGTTTTGCTGACAATGTCCTGAGCATAAATATTCTTACATATTTTTGCTGTTACAAAATTGTATTTGTTTGGGCTTTTTTACAGTATTCTGATTGGGAATTTTGTTGTGAGATGCTTTTGAGATCTTCAAAACTGACAGAGCAAAGTCTGTTTTTTTCTCAACAGAACAAACAAGCAGGGGCGTTTTGAGAGTTATCACACCACAAAATATAAATTATTCTATTATATGCCAAATACAAAGGAATTTCATTCATCTTTAAACAACGAACATCAACAAACAAACTGAAAACATCAATTTCTAACTTTGTCTGCATCCCTCTGTCTAAAGTTTAATGCATAGACCAACCATTTTAAAGCAAGTGATGTTTTTCAAAGACACTCCATTGCTTTTTTAGTGAGACCCTTTTAGCAGATTAGTAGTTTGTAAAAAATAAAAATTATTTAGTGATTTTGTAGTCTATAATTGAATGTCACACACAATAAGACAATCTTGGATTTTGTTAAACACAGTTGAATTAGTTTCAGGTTAAAATATCTAAGTCTGTAAGTTTAACTATGTTGTCACATAAACAGCTTGTGCTCTAGAAGTTGGAATGCAAAACAAATTATTCACTTTTTATTTTTACTTATTTTTATTTTTTGGTTGGGTTTAAGTTTCTGTGACCCATATGAATATTCAGAACTCTTTTTATGTTTACATATGAATAAAGGTCTAAATTAAATCTGTGCATCTTATAAATTGGTCATTTATTTTTTATGAAACTTGCAGTAAACCCTTTTATTTTTATGGATTTTGTTTGGTTCATTTTTTGGTCCTTTTGAATATTTTGAGCCATCAGTGGTTTGGCTAAAGAGATTTTTAATGGAGGGACAGCAATCTTGCAGTTTGATTAAAATACCTTCATTTGTATTCTGTGAAGAAACAAATTTATTTTGAGCATGAAATGACATGAGGTTGAGTAAATGATGAGAGAAAATTCATTTTTTTGTGTAAAATAAACCTTCAGGGAGATTTCGTTTATGATCTTTTTTACGAAGTAGTTGTCTCTGCTAATGAATGAGAAGCAGAACTCTTAATGAACTCCATCTTTTTTTGGATATTCTCCATGCCAGATGTCCCCTGATTTACTTTCAATCTCACAAACACACACCATTTCATAATAATGAATATTTAAGATTTAGCACATATAAATTAGTGCACACTTTAAGGAGCAATAATTTGAACCCAGAACATGATGCTTTACTCAAGTATCTGGATCACAATTATCCAATAATTCAATAGAATCAACATCAGCAGGTTGTATGACATTGAGAGAGACTCTTGGGATATTTATAAAGTGCAACCACACAACAGGAAACATATCAAGGGAGGTCAGTTAGGACTGCTAAAAGCTTTTTCCCATCTAGTGAACAAACAGCTTTTTGACAGTGCCATGTGGGGCCTATTTCAGCTTCCTATTGGCCGATTCATCTCCTGCCCACTTGCAGTCTTCAGAAATTAGACCATCAGCTCTCGTTTTTATGACGTACTTTCCAATGCCTCATGGGCATCTAGTCTGGTTCATCTCTATGTCACAAATCTGATTGCTCACACGTTGATGTCAGAGCTGGACTCTGTGAATGAAGATGCTTTTACAGGGGTTTGTCTATTTAAAGGGAAACACTTTACATTAAAGTTGTATCAGTTAATGTTAGTTAATCCATTTACTAACATGAACAAACATTGAACAATACATTTCTTAGAGTATTTATGTTATGAAAACACAGTTTTTCATTGTTAGTTCATGTTAACTTACGGTGCATTAACTAATGTAAACAAGTATGAATTTAGATGTTAATAATGCATTAGTAAATGTTGAACTATGACTAATAAATGTTAGTTAGTTAGTTAGTTAGTTAGTTAGTTAGTTAGTGATAGTAAATACATTATCTAGCATTAACTAAACCTTATTGTAAAGTGTGACTGTTTGAAGTGTGTTTTTGGTGTAATTGATATATAACAGTCTGGTTTCTATCATTTTGAAAGGTTAGATAAGTTAAGTTTTTAGGGATGATTTAATTTGCATTTTGTCTCTATTGAGATTTTATGTATGCGTTAAAGCAATAGTTGGTAAAATAATCCAGTAATTTTAGTCACAAAAAAAACATTTGTTTTTCTGAACTATTGGCATTTTCTTTGGAATAAAATTAGCTTAATTGAAATTGCATCAGATTTTTACAGAATTAAACAAATATTAACCTTTTACTCAAACCCAAAACTAAGTCCATTAAATTCATAGAATGAGCTGTCAACATATGAATGTGTATTTATATCAGTTGAATTATTCAAAGTTGTTCAATGGCAAAGATTGAGAGCAATCAAATCGGCCAATCCTTTTCAGCTCAACCAATAGTAAGAGTTTGGGGGTGTGGCTACCAGTCAGTCCGAACCAAGTGCCATACACATTATATTTTTGTGTTGTTTTATGTGGCTTTACACAGTCAATTGCCTTTTTGGAATTATTTCTTACAATTATCAGATGATATGGCATGCTGTGTGCACTTTTTTGTGCTCACAAACCATTCACGTGGCCTCCATTTCCCAGGTGAGTGAAATTATATACTTATATACCATCTCTATAAATATATTTGTTTTATTTAAGATCATTTATCATTTATATTTGTCTTTAGAATTTATGATTCTAAAATATGGGGTGGTGCAGTAGGTAGTGCTGTCACCTCACAGCAAGAAGGTCGCTGGTTCGAGCCTCGGCTGGGTCAGTTGGCATTTCTGTGTACAGTTTGCATGTTCTCCCTGCGTTCGTGTGGGTTTCCTTAGGGTGCTTCAGTCTCCCCCAAAGACCTGCGGTATAGGTGAATTGGGTAAGGTAAATTGTTCGTAGTGTATGAGTGTGAATGAGTGTGTATGGATGTTTCCCAGAGATGGGTTGCAGCTGGAAGGGCATCTGCTGCGTAAAACCTGTGCTGGATAAGTTGGCGGTTCATTCCGCTACAGTGACCCCGGATGAATGAAGGGATTAAGCCGAAAAGAAAATGAATGAATTAATGAATGATTCTAAAATTTCACTCCAGAATATGAAAGATTGATTAGCTGTAGGCTATATGTGTTATGCCTGGATTT
This sequence comes from Danio aesculapii, assembly GCF_903798145.1. Classification (NCBI taxonomy): domain Eukaryota; kingdom Metazoa; phylum Chordata; class Actinopteri; order Cypriniformes; family Danionidae; genus Danio; species Danio aesculapii. The sequence continues at coordinate 23,672,375 of NC_079454.1, read as the reverse complement.
TATAAATAGCCTTGCATTTACTAACACAGACTATATTTGAAGCATTTGGAAGTAATTTGCATTTTCCTCCTGTAGAAAAACGTCATAAGAACAATGTTTAAAAAACTAAACAATTAAAAACAATAATTATTTAGTATACTACATAAAGATGTAGCGTTGTTGCTAGATCGGATATGGATGCGGCCAGAATTTAACAAGAATTATTTATATAATTTATGAAATTTCCCAGTTATTGTATTTTATTAACGTCTACCCCCACACCAACCCTAAACCCAACCATATTAACAGGAGTATTATTATTAACAGGAGTATTATTCATGCTATCTATTAAATTACCCAATAAATTGTATTAATAACGTCTACTACCCACACCAACCCCAAACTCAACTGTCACAGTACTGTAAAAATATTAATTATTGTTATACAGTGTCATAAAAAATGCTATTATAATTGATGTGCATATCGCACTTCCGGCTGAACTTTACTCTAGACTTTACCAAGATGTAGTTTTGAGTTGCAATTATGCAATGACGTCATCACGCAAAGTATTATGTTAATAGGAACCTAATTAATGGGCATCTGGATGAAATGTTTTAATATAATATAGTACACAGTGCCTCAGAGAGTAGAGACATGACGGGCTTACGCTTGTCAGATACTACGTGATGACATCACTGATATGCAAATTAGTGTGTGACGTCATCTGGCAACATTTAGCTACTTTTCGGGCAGGCTTTAGCTACTTTTCATTCATTGGAAAGTTGGTAACACTGCATGCATCCCACTATAAAAATGTTGAGTTTCACACAATTTCTTCATGTTGTCCCAACACAAACTGATTGCTAACTTTTCAGATGTCCTGAACAAGTTTGAACAAGCAGCAAAAGTAATTTTTTGAGAGTACATTGTAAAAAAATGTGGGTTCCACACAATCACTACATGTTATCCAAATCAATTAAGAGAACTTGATGTTTTTACAATTCCAAGTTGATTGAACATAAAAATTTAAGTTGTCTCCAAAAAACCTCAAGCTGTTTCAGCTGATTTTAAAAAAGTTTGAACTAGCAGCAAAAATATTGTTTCAGTGTATTGTGTAGTCTCAGGGAGAAAAAAAAACTGTCAGACTTTACCTCTGTATCTTGCCACTCTGTTAAGAAACTTATTGATGAGAGATGTAAACCATCAGCGCCATTATTTCTGGTCAAACTGAAAAGCAAATAGCGAGATAGCTGAACAGATGGTGGTTTATTTATTGCTGGGAAGACATGGCACATTTGTCATTTGCCCCTTAGTATTTAATCAAGAATCTTGATCTATGCGCAGCTAACTTTTTCCCTCTGATAGGACTGACTCCAGACAGCTCATTAACAGAGCCGCCTTCTTAATATGCTAAACCACCTACTTTGGGCTCTCTGCTTCCTCTCTCTGATTATCCACACTCCCAATGAGAGATCTTCAACCGCTCTCCTGCTGATCAAGGGCTTATTGTGTGCCTTGATGTTGCAACCTTTCATATATAGGTTACATAACAGTGCGGAACTGCGTGTTTCTGTGTGTTTATGTCTCAAAAGTCAAAGATAGGACACTTTTTTTTTTTCAGTGACAACTTCTTTGAAGATTACGAGCTGTGATGTCAAGGATGCAGATTAGATATGCACTGATTGGATAATGAAACAGAAGCGGCAGTTGATTTATTCTTAGCACATTATGCCTGTGTTGTTTTCAAGTCCTATTTCTAACATAAGTACTTCTATGTTCTAGAAGTTTTTGTGGGAAACTGAAAAGGTGGTCATGTGAGTGGGCTCTTAAAATAGAGTTATTTAAAGACCTCCTGTAGTGGAAATCAAAGTAGACAAAGCATGTTCAAATAGGGCTGGACAATTAATCGAAATTACTTTTCATGTACATTTTGTTAGTAAAGCCAGTGCTAATATAACTCCAGCACATGCTTTCAGATGGAGCAGCATGTATCACACAGAGTTCCGGCAAAATTCACTGTATTCGTTGTATTCTGGTGATATTCACAAGATCTATTGGGCCATAGTTGGCCCATGGTAACCTTTGGTTTGGCCCGCCATCCTATCTGAAAAGAGAGAGAGAATCATAATGAGTTGATTGAGGCAAATGCCTTTGACAGAAATCTTAATTTCGAATTTAATAACCTTTTGTTTCTTTGTGTAATTTAGGAGCTACAAAAAGTCAACTAGAATTAAATGTATCATTTAAATGTTGGAAATGAATCAGACTTTTAAAATGTAAATACTGTCACTTGACAGATACAGGACAATGCACAAGACATCAGCAAGCAAATCAAGGCAAGATCAGCTCGACTAGTGTATTCAGCATTGAACTCCATTGTTATAAATGGGATTGATTATGTTTTTACTATAATAAGTTCATTAAAAATGATACTGCATCATTAATTATTATGTGTTAAAGCAATGTTTTCTAGTTATTTTAAATAGTAGCAAATAAATTAGGAAATTACGCATGGCAAACTTAATGTATTACAGTTTGGTATGTTCAACTTCAGCCCTCAGCCCTCAAGTTTGGTTTTTGGCCCTTTATAAGAAAAAGTCTCCCTGATCTAGAGCCATGTTTAATTTCCTTTAATATCGCAGTTAGCCACTTGCAGAGGCAGCCCGGTTAGAGACTCGACGTGAAGTCATAGCAGTGGATTAAAACAAATGCACACTTTTATTCATCGTTTTTGTAAACATTTTTTTAATGTTACACTGTAAAAAGCAACGGTCACACTTTATTTTGACAGTCCGATTGTTGAATTTAAGTTACATTGCATCTACATCCCAACTAATTCTCATTAGATAAGTAGACGGTTAGGTTAGGGTTAGGATTAGTGTAAGTTGACATGTAATTGCAAAGTTTCTTATAGTGAGTTAAATGTCTGTTAAAGGAGCAGTATCAACAGATATTAAGCAGACAGTTTGCTAATACTCAAATGGACCATCAAAATAAAGTGTTACCAAAGCAATTAGCTGACTGTACTTAAAAAAGAGTAAACTTGAGGCCAAATAAATAATTTAAATAATTATAGTCTGTGCTGAGGTCCAGCTCCCAGCCTCCGCCACTTAGACTGCAGCTCTGCACAAGATGTTTGCTCTTCAGTGTTTGGACAATCAGTAGTGGTTATTAAACCACACTGAACTGAGCTAAACTGAACTGAACTTAAACTTGAAAAACTGAACTACACTATTTTTAATTTACTATGATCATTTATGTGAAGCTGATTTAACACAATTTACATTGTAAAAGTGCTATACAAATAAAGGTGAAAGGTGAATTAACTAAACAAACTAAGTGCATAATTATAAAAGTTTAGTCAATGGGTTTACTGACATTTATTTTAAGTACATGCAACTTATTTGCTTTTATTAGAGCAACAGATTTACTCACTTTTTTAAAGTAAAGTAACTAAACGCTTCTTGCAGTGTCCTTGCTCATTTTAAACTCTGCTAACTATTTGTAAAGACTAAAAGTCAGACAGTACATTAAACTATGGTAAAGGATTGTTAGTTTAAAACACACATAATCAGCTTATTTGTTTTATACCAATGTTATCTGTTAGAAATAAAAATGTTTGAGGTAATAAATGCTGACAAGAACATGCATCAGGAGGAGTATATATTTGTAATTGTGTTAGATTAATGCTTCAACAATGAAGATGTGTGTTGCGCAGCTGTGGAAACTTGAATTGTGTTAATTGGGTATCTTGCTCTAATAGCATTCATTCTTGCTATATAATATCTGATATCTGTCTGTGATGCAAAGCCCTTTTAGACTGTATTTCATAAATTTTTATATACAAATATATAAATATAGTCTAAAATATAGATATTTTGTAATATTTATGGTTTCTATTACAGTGATGTTATTATGATGTCATTAAGAGGTGGATTAGTTCACGTAGGACACCACTGAAGGCATACGTAAAATACATGGCTCGCCACTTCTGAGCAAATATAACAAGTGAATGCATGATGACTTTAATGTTGTTTGTAGATTCAGTATAAAGTGAGCAAGTTTTTTGTTCTCTAACCCTTCCCGCCATATTCGTTCAAACAAAACATAAATCTTTGTAATGTGCATCTAAAATTTTGATGTTCCATTTGCAGACTGACATATGTGTGTCCATGTTGCACTCGGAGGCTGATATATTAAAGCTCCAAAGAAGAGGCGTAATGCATTTTACGAAAATGTAGCAGTGCTATATTTTCTGGAATAATTGTATTATAACAAAAGTGATATTATGAAATCTGTTCAGTTTATTTCAACAGTCTAAACGCACTTGTTTGAGTGCATTAGCCAAAGTTCAGCACATCTCCTCGCAAACAAATATGACGATGTTGAAAAGAATGTTATTCATGAATTCGTCGACATTACATTTCAGTTTATGCAGACAGTTGCACATACACACATGCAGTGGCACGGACATACACACTCACATTCTCAATTGATACCCAGAGTGCATAGACATCCAGACCGCCAGCCATAATGAGTCATCTAACCTGGCCATTGTTGCTCAGTTTTACCTCTGTCTTGTTGCTAAGCAATGGTTTCTTCTAAATCCAGGGATCTGGAGCCAGATTCCCCAGTTGGCTTTCTCACAGTACCCTCTGTCTGAAGGATTTGGGAAACTAGTCACATATACACCCAAATCAAAATGCAAATGGATAAGAATTATGAATGATATGGATTTTTGGTTATTTGTTAAAGCAGCCATTCTTATTCGGCTAGACTACATGAAAAGCAGATTTGCATATCTGGAAGTTACTCAAAGCACTTAAATGTACTGTTTCTGAATGTCTTGAGATGTCATATTGCTGCTTCTATTATTTTTGCTTGGGTAAGAGCTGAACACTTTTTAATGTTAATTGTAGTATTCTGCTTAGTGAAAAATAAAAGCAATTTTGTGCATGCAGTGAAGTCAGTAAGGTCCAATGTAATAGCCTAATAGACTATCATTCAAATGTTTGGGCTTCAGTTCATGTGTGTGCTTGTTTGTTTTTAATTATGTCATGTTAAATTACAAGCAAATGTATTTGAATATATGTAAATATATATTAATATGCTTATTTGTTTTTGTCACTTTAGATATAATGTGGACAAAATCATGTATAATGGTTTGAATATAAGATGAAATCCATAACAGAAAGATTTATGAAGCTTCATGTGACACTGAGTCATTGCTGTTTTAGCATCAATTAATGACTATAGTATGTTTGAAATGGTCTGATTAAATGTTTTTTAATGAATTTTCTGTTTCCAATTTATTTTTAAAGGTGTGTTTCTGCAATGTTTTTGCAATATTTTTTGTTTTGTCATTTAGATATCATTTTAAAATATGTGTGTTCGTATATAGTATTTTTACATTAGTTTGTGCTATGTTTGATCAAATAAAAGTAAGAAGTATTCTGAATTTATTTTAACTTTAATATTTTTTTTTGCTCATTTCCAATATATAGCCATAAGGGACATTCTACCAGAAACGTACATTTTCACTTATAAAAAATGTGACCGGGCCTGACCTTTAAGCTTGTCTTCCTCAAAAAACCATACAAAAATAAGCATAAAATCATACATCATCAAAATCATCCTTGATCACTGTCAGCTTCTTCATCAAATGATGTCACTTCCTTTGAGCCATAGCCTTAAAAGTGCATTGCATGCGTTTTATGTATTTTAAATTGAATGCAAATGTGACAGGACTGGCAGAAACATGGGGACGATTGTACATTTATTTGTATTATATATTTGTAGTATTTGTATGTGGAATTTGTTTATAATTCCACGTTTTTAATCAGTTTATTTGAATAATAACAGCTTAAACGTTGCTATTTCTGAAGTATTTTTGGTAACACTTAACAATAACAGTACATGAATAATGATGTATTATTATGTAAACTAAACATTACTTCATTATGAACACACTAATCATTAACTAGCTTTAACTACAACATGAGTCACATAAGTTCATGTGTGAATACCAGCCACCTTAATTACTTGTTTGTACATGATTGTTTATTAATTAATGTATTAATTACCACATTAGTTTATGCTTAATTTAACCATCATGAACTCATGATATGTTAATGTATAATTATATTGTGACTTTACTTGGAGGGGCACATCATCATTAACCAATGCTTAACTCCTCATGAACTCCTTATGCACGTCCGTCTAGTGCGTTCACACCGAATAATAATAGAAAAGTGTTCAGTTAACATTAACAGTTTAAACACAGGAGTTCATGAGTAGTTAAGGATGAGTTAATGATGATGTGAAGTCATGACATAATTATACATTAACAGCTCATGTTGATTACATTTAGCTTAAACTTAAATGTTAATTAATACATTAATTAACAACATGAACTAACAATTAATTAAGGTAGCCGTTATTCACACATGAACTCTTGTGACTCATGTTGTAGTTAAAGTTGGTTCATGATGAGCACATGCCTTAACTCATCATTGATTCATAATAAAGTAATTTTTTGTTTACATATTAATAAATCATTATTCATGTACTGTTATTGTAAAGTGTTACCGTATTTTTTTCTCTAAATAATAGTTTTTAGCATAGCAAAGCTCGTAAAAATGTAGGTTCAGTTGAGCTGAGGACAAGGGCAATGACAGGGTTTGTACATTTGTAAAGTGTTTTAATAAGGAACCAGTCTATTTTAGACATATTTTGGATGAAATACTTTTTAGTCACTGTATTTGTTTTTATTTCCGGGGCAGATAATGTACATTTCTGGTAGAATGTCCCATATAGAAAATGAGCCAAAAGCTTACTAACTCCAAACTTGGACAATGAATAAAGTATGTCTAATGGATTTATTGCATAAAGCTGTACTTATCACATTTGCATGCACGCATGACACTGTAGTGAGCCAGCATGCTGAGACATCAGACCAGTCAAACCCAGCGTGGCGCAAAATCTGGGTCAAAGTTCAGAAGCTTTCCCACATGACAGGCAGAGTGTGTGTTTCTGTTTACTGTCACCTCATCAACATGCGCATGACCTCTGACCTTCATAACCTTCTGCCTCAGTCACACCATTAACTCTGCTGAAGTTAAAAACAACACACAGAAGGTAAACTGCATCTAAGAAAGTCTTTGAGATTTCAACATCCTTGACACAAGAGGTCTCACTGTATTTTTTTATCTTCACAGACTTCTCACTCTACAGTTTATTCCATAATATTTCAAACAAATTATTGACACTCTTAAAGGGACTGTTCACTCGAAAATAAAAAAGTAACATTTACTTCCTTCGTGTAACAGACAGTCGGCCATTGGGCTCCATCAGGCCATTGGTCAGAGTGGTTAGTTGGTTTGGTGTGTTCCACTTGACTAGACTTAGTGTCGTCCATCAGCTGAAAAGAGCGCTTTGATTGGTTATTCAGCAACAAATCATAGTGCAAAAACAAAAACTGAAGTGACATACCCAAATAAACAATACAAATAAAGAAGCAACACAATTATAATTTCACTGCATTTCTCAAATATTTGCAAATGATATGTATTATTAGATTATCAGTCATATTTGCATGAGCAAATCCCTTCGTGGTGAGTGAGAGTGATTGTGATAATGGTACTAAAGTTTGTTTATGCTTTGTCTGTGCACATTTCATGTTTCAGTTTCTCTTTGTGGGGCAGCATGGTGGCGCAGTGGGTAGCACAATCGCCTCACAGCAAGAAGGTCACTAATTCGAGGCCTGGGGGTCAGTTGGCGTTTCTGTGTGGAGTTTGCATGTTCTCCCCATGTTTGCGTGGGTTTCCTCTGGGTGCTCCGGTTTCCCTCACAAGTCCAAAGACATGCGCTATTGGTGAATTGGGTAAGCTAAAAAAATGTATCGTAGTGTATGTGTGGGAATGAGTGTGTATGACATATGCTGGAAACATATGCTGGATAAGTTGGCGGTTCATTCCACTGTGGCAACCCCAGATTAATAAAGGGACTACGCGAAAAGAAAATGAATGAATGAGTTTCTCTTTGTGTAAAGAGAAAACAGACTACTTCCCCCATGGATGCAGAAAGACACGTCCTCTCATGCAAGTGCAGAATGCACGCTCTTTCAGTCGGCTACCATCCGTTTGGTGTTCACTGCAGATCTTTCGGTCTAGACAAAACCAGACGCAAGCCAAATGCAAGTTTACCCCACAGTTTGCTTGGTGTATATTAAGCAAAAAAAAAAAAAAAAACATTAAATGGATAGTTCACCTAGAAATTTTAATTCTGTTATCATTTACAATGAGTTAACTTGTCAACAAAGGTTCGGCGGTGGAACCACGCATCACTTTGTCTCCTTAACCAATCACCTGCTTCCTAAGACTTATTTAAGTCAGACCAGCCCTTTAGCACTGTTCTTCTCATTCTCTCGAACCCACCCTCCCTCCCTCTATTTCCTCGCTGTCCATTAACAATCCTATAACCCTCTCTGCACTTCTAGGTTGAATCGAGGGTCAAATCTCTCTACCAAAATATTACAGAGATGGTCCCCCACTTTGAGTCTCTTCACATCATCATAAGATGCCCGATCAACCTACCTGCCTGTTCACAGCTTATCCACTTACTTCCCTTCCTCTTCATCCCACTGTTTTCTTACCATCCCCTTCATCCCTACATCCCAACAATAAAGTCTAGCTCAAAGTGTGGCATGGTCCATGCTGGTGAATCACCCTTTACTTGTTCCAAACCACTTTGAGTTGTTTTGTTTTGTTCAGGTCGACAAAAAGAAGATATATAAAATAATGTTGGAAATCTGTGACCATTGTATTTCATAGTAATTTTTCTCTATTATGGAAGTCAATGGTCACAGGTTTTCAGCTTCAACAGAACAAAACAAAAAACATTAAGTCAAGGGTGATTAAATGATGACATAATATAATTTTTTTTTGCTGAACTATCCCTTTAACCACTAGTTATTTATTTACAGCATGAGTCTGGGTTTTATTGAGAGGATTATATCTTATTTTATTAACAGATATGAGAAAAGTAGTATTCAACAGTTATGATCAATTTATGTTTTACTGTAAATACTTTCAAAATACAGATAGGAATAAAACTGTGAACTGGTGTATGTTAGTGCTGCTAAAGTAGACATTTTTGCTTCAGTGAAGGAGAAAAACTCACTTTAGGAAAACAACCTCTAAAAATATGCATAGTGAATTGAAATCTATAGAAACTAATTGAATAAGTGTGATGAAAGAGTGTTGTGGATGTTCCTTTTTTATTAGATAAAAATACACTCAAAATTACTTTTGCTGCGTGTTCAAACTACTTATTTAATATGAGTTGAACCAACACACTTATTAAGTTTATGTTCAATCCACTTAAATTTGTAAAAAACATTGTTAACTTGTTAGTAATAGCAAGAAGGAATTGTGTGAAAGCCAGCATTTTTACGGTGCATATGAATAACCAAACAGCCTAAAATCCATAAAATGTCAAAATCTAAAAAAACAAAACAACATTTATGCTTGCAGTGTTTCGACCTGGCTTTTTGACGGGTTTTGTAACTTCTTTATGGATAGAGATTAAATAAACTCACAGTGCAAGAGGACTCATTACCCTGAGTCTGTTCTCCTCATGAAGGAGCGCAGCACACTGGATTATATTATTGCTAATTAGCCACTAATCACAAGTGGCAAGGCTGAGTGATTTCCGAGCTCATCATCCTCTTCATAAGTGTTTGTGTCCTGCCCCCTCTCATTTAGAGACCCAGTTTTACATGATTCACTGCGAAATGGTGGTGAGCAAAGGTTTGGTGGCAGAGCGGCAGCTTTTTGAGTGTCTGCATGAGTCATTGTAATTGGTGTGAGGCAGAGTGAAAGTAGCCATGTCTGACGGCTAGCAGGAGGGCATTTAAGCTCTTGATGATTTCATAAAATCACTGTTACTAAGGCAACTAAAGGTAGAGCTCTCAGTGCATTCAGTTAAATGCAAATCTTAAAGGGAAACTACACCTTATATAAATGCAGACACACTTAAAAGCGGCTCAGTGGTCGCCTCACAGCAAGAAGGTTGCTGGTTCGAGCCCCGGCTCGGCATTTCAGTGTGGTGTTTGCATGTTCTTCCTGTGTTCGTGTGGGTTTCCCCCACAGTCCAAAGACATGCACTTTAAGTAAATTGAGTGAACTAAATTGGCCATAGTGTATGAGTGTGTGTGTGTGTGTGTGTGTGTGTGTGTGTGTGTGTGTGTGTGAATGAATGTTCATTCTGCTGTAGCAACCCCTGATAAATAAGGGACAAAGCCGAAGGAAAATGAATGAATGACACTCTTTAAAATAATGTTCTTTTATTAGCATTGATGGTTTCAAAAGTCTGTTTGAAATCAGAATTTACTACGTTTATTGTGCAAGTGTACATTGTTGTTCTTTAGGTGAACATTTCAGTCAAGCTAATCAGTGCAAGCTAACACACTAATTCCTTTGTTTTGTTTTGGGAATCTTCAAATTCTGACCATTTTCAACTTTTGGAGTGGTCGATCCCTCTCTGCTGACATTCGTTTGACAGCTTCAACCACAATATTCTTAACCATGCCTCTCTAACCATTAGTTTGCATTAAGGGAAGATGCACTAAAAAAGCCCAACCCCTACTCAATATTCTGTAAGTCTCAGCAACTTCCGATTCCTGCAGACTGCCAACAAAATGTTCTTTGTAGTGGGAAAAAGGTTCTTTAGATCATTAGAATATTTTACTTGCCATAAAATAATGGTACTTTGAAGAACTTTTGGCTGAAAGTCTATTTCAGAATCCAAAATTGCATCACTGGTACCTGTAAGGTCTCATTTTAGTTCTTCCTGACACCTTAAAAGAATGTGTATATATTTTCAATTATGAAAGGCAAATGTGAATCATGGTGAAAGCCAAAATGATAAATGCCATGGATTTGTATTCACTTCTCAGTACCACTTTATTTACTGGCATGCAAACTTCAGGTAAATGTCAGGTATGTTTTTTTTTTTTTAAATAATTGTACCCATTGACATATAATGTAGCAAATCTCACGTTGGCTCTAAATTCAAGTCGGAATTAGTCATTTTTAGCCTTTTTAAACAATAAGTGCATTACTTAGTAAATATTCGTTCATGACATTTAACATTTTGTCTTTCACTGTTATTTATTTCTTTAAAATTTGCAATTAATGACTGTTGCATTGTTAAAAGAAGAAAAGGACCCTACTTTATATTGTGGACCTAATTACTACACTCTCAGAAATAAAGGTACGTGAGCTGTCACTGGGGTGGTACCTTTTAGAAAGGTACACATTTTTTACCTAAAAGGTCCATTTTAATATCTCAAGTGTACATATTAGTACTTAAAATATACAAAAGTGTTCCTCCTAAAATGTTTAGGTACTAATATATACTTTTGAGGAACCAATATGGACCCTTCAAGTACAAATGTGTGCCTTTTGAAAAGGTACCACCCCAGTGACAACTCGCGTACCTTTATTTGTGAGAGTGTAGTAATTAAGGCCACCTTTATTTCTAAGAGTATATGTACTTACATTTAAATGAATCATTCAATTAACTAATTATGTACATACACATTTTACATTGCACATACATTTTAAAAATCTGTGTGTGATTACTGATACTTTAACCCACTCTTAAACCTATACGGATGCCACCATACCTGTCCTTAAAGGAATAATTCACCCAAAAATGAAAATTCTGTTATGATTTACTCACCCTTCACTCGTTTCAAATCTTTTTGAGTTTCTTTCTTTTGTTAAACACAAAAGACATTTTATTTTTAGTTAGAAGACAGTGTGTTTTTCTTATTTGGACATCAATGGTTACAGGTTTTTAGCTTTCATAAAATCATCTCCTTTAGTGTTCAACAGAAAAACGAGACTCATAAAGGTTTAGATCTACTTGAGGGTTAGTAAATGGTGATTAAATGTTCATTTTTTGAGAGAACTATCACTTTAACCATTACCCTCCTACATACATTGTACTTATTTTTTTGATTTAGTAATTACGGCCACTTAAGGTAAACTGTTAAAGGTAAAACTTGTTTTCCAAAGAAAGCTGCATATGCCATGTTAGAAATAAGGGCCACGTGGCACTGAAAAATATAGCAATGACTGCTTAAAATGCAGCACAGTTCGTGGAAAAGTTGAAATAATTTACAATATTACAATATTACTTGCTGAGAATTTAAGACTTTCAATAATCTTGCCTTTGGATACAAATAATTTGTCATCTTTTTTATTTTTTTTTTGCCAGTTCATCTTCATTGCTGTGTATTGCATTATGTCAAAACAAGATAACTGTGCGATTTCAGTGCAATCTAATTTAATAGAAAGAGGGAAAAAAAGAATGCATAAATAAATAATAACAAAGGCGTAATTTTAACATTCCAGTACTTTATGAAAGAAATGTCTTCTAGTGTCATACGCTTTTCTCCTACTAATGTTCATTTTACTGGCCTCCCGCCTTCACTATGTGTCCATTTTATCGTCCATTTCAGTGTAGTATCAAGGGGTATGGATCTATCAGGGTTGTCAGTGGCTGAAGCTCAAAGATGTGATTACTCCAGTCTTCCCCACAGGCTGTCGATGGGCACTTTGCTTTTGTCTTCTTCAAAGGAGAGGTGCGTGCAGGAGGGAAAACACTCAAAGAGACATGGAACATTATGTGAAGTGCTGCACCTTCAGTGGCATCTTCTGGTACATTTTCTTCCAGCTCTTCTTAGCAAGCTAAGCCTCAGGACAAAGTCTCTTTACAGCGAAGAATTCTTTATTAGAGTTTCCTGTATGTGTATTTTGTTTATTAAATCATTAATTCTCTGTTTAATCTACATTGACTGCTTTATTTTTGCAAGCATGAAATCTAATTGTTCAGTGGATGACTGTTTACATGGACTTTTTTGGTATCACTTAATTTTGATAGTGCCTTTAACACATTTTGTTGAATTTAAGGAACATTGCATATACATGTCAACTAATTCTCATTGTGATGTTTTATAAACAAATTTCGGGAGGAGCACGTGCAGAAGTTTCAGTATCAAATACATCATTGACAATGATTCTATTATCCAATCAGTTCTTGACCAAACCCCTATACATACCAAAGCTGTCTTACCTGCAGCATCTCCCGACTTTAGCATCCCTCCACCACCCCGTCACCTCACCTCTTAAGCATTACAATCCCGGGGGGAGCGTTCTGGGGCCGGGCTAGATACTTTGTTAGAATCCCAATTCCTCTCTGTTTCCTAATAAGGGGAATAACTCGTGTTGGGGTGTCTTCCCCGAGCTCAGAGCCCTCTCCCCGGACAGCACGCCAAATACGCTTTATTCTGAAACTATTGCAAGTGTGAACTCGTGAAAGATTATAAGTAGACTGTTAGGTTGGGGTTAGAGTTAGTGTGTTGCAACGTTGTACTTGCAAAGTTTCTTATAGTCAGTTAAATGTTTGCTGAAGGAGCAGTATCAACAGATAATCTACTAATACTCAAATGAGAAGTATTTGGCATGTAGTTTCAACTTTAGTCAACAAAATGTGCAATATGGACCATCAAAATAAAGTTTCCTTTTCTTTCTACATAACAGACTTGCAGTCTCAGTTGCAGATGTTGTAGTAATGCAATTGAGTGCTTAGAATAATATTTTACCACTCAATGCTGCTGGAGGATTTAGGGGTCAATAAATGATCATTTTAGAAGTATTTGTAAGTTTATTTTATTCTTACCATCATATATATACTGTATGTGTATATATACAGTACATCTGTGTGTGTGTGTGTAAGTGTGTGTGAAAGAGAGAGAGAGAGAGTGAGTGAGTGAGCACTGGTTTGGGTGGTTTACAAGAACAGAAATATGTATAACATCTTTCGGATGAGAGGTTAAATCGAGGTCCTGACTCTCTGTGGTCATTAAAAAAATCCCATGGCACTTCTCGTAAAGAGAAGGGGTGTAACCCCGGTGTCCTGGCCAAATTCCCTCAATCGGCCCTTACGATTATGGCCTCCCAATCATCTCCAATCCACTGAATTGGCTCTATCATAGTCTCTTTACTCCACCAATAGCTGGTGTGTGGTGAGTGCACTGGTGCTGTTGTCCTGTGGCTGCCGTCGCATCATCCAAGTTAATGCTGCACACTGGCGGTGGTGTGGAGAGACCCCCCTCATGATTGTGAAGCACTTTGGGTGTATGGCCATACACAATAAATGCGCTATATAGATACACATTACGTTACATTACATTAATGACATGACCTACACTGTTTTCTGAATTTTGTGAATCATGTTTGTATTTCCCCCCATTTATTTATGCTTTTGAATTGCATTATGGGACTTTGGTCTTTCTTCCAGCAACTTTTAACCTTGCAAAGTTCAAAAAGTGTTTTTAATTTGACTATTTTCATTAGTTTAAGGAGATATATTTTTGGGGGGTAGGTGTTACAAAACTTTGTAATAAGCTGCCAGTACATTTTCTGTTACATACTTATTTCTCTATATATCATTTATTATACATTATATTATTTTAAACAACTAAAATGTAAATGAAAGTCACTTTGTTAAACTGTAGAGTTGAATTTTTAACATCAAAAGTCGATAAAGCAGAGATCAAGGTCTCATAATGCAATTCACAACCGCAAACAAACTTGTAATCACAAAATATGAAAACTATTAATTAACAAATTTATATTGCCATGTAGGTATTACAACATTGAGGTTATTTACAAGGGCATGCCTTATGTCCTTGTAATCCAAATACTTAAAAAATACACTTAACCCTTTAACTGCCCCACCAAGAAAAACATTTTTGAATTGCATTTCTTAACTCTTTATGTCGCTAGTTAAAACACTCAACGCATTTTTTTCAACATATCCCATAATTTCTAAAATATCAGCCTCAACCAAATGGTTGATATGTCGTTTTATGGTGAAAGTACCAGAATTAATACATATACTATGAAAAATAAGAAAAGATGAAGTGTAAGTGTAAACATAATTAAAATAAAACATTTTTGAATCCTAAATCATCTTTATTTTTTGAAGTGTGCCATAAAATATTCCAGATTCTCATTTAACATGCTTTATTGCAGTTTTAAAATTAAACAAAAATCAAGTGTAGTGGTGCAACAGGATTATGTTTGTTTGATTTTTATATGTAAACCAATAATGCTGTGTGTGATAAGCATTATATAAAACAGCCATTCTTTAAAATGTTAAAACAGTCAAAATATGGTCAACCATTTGGTAGAGCAGGCAGTTATGGCATTTTACTGGCATTCAAAACTTGCCACAGTTTTACTGTGAGGGTTGTGTTCAGGAGTGAGGTAAAGCCATATGTTTCAAACTACTATAAACTTTAGTGATTTTCAACATTAAAAGTAGAGAGTTGCAGTACAGATCGAGCTCCTATAATGCTAACAATTTAAATCAACACCCATGAAACACACTGAAAAAAAATATTCAAAGATGATTCCTTGAATTTACTCAATTTTTTTTACGTTAAGTGGTTGAAAACAATTTATTTAGGCTGAATTTAAACAAACAAATTAAGTTGAACATCTTTAAATTTAATTTGTTTGTTTAAATTTGTTTGCAACAGTTTTGCATGCAACACTTTTTTCAGTGCAGAAGACTCTAAATTAACTAATAATTAGTTTTAAATGGCTAAAACACATGCACAGGCTACATCTTGAACAATTCTAAATGCTGCTTTCACAATCACACGAATCAAGCCAAACTTCCTGTGCAACCAAACAAAAACCACCTACTAAATTGTTGTTGCTAGATCAAATATGGTTGTGGCTGGAAGTTAACGAGAATTACTTATATTATTTATTAAAATTCTCATAAATTGTATTTTAATAACATCTACCCCACTCCAACCCTAAACCCAACCATGACAGTAAAAGAGTAGAAGTACCATTTATTATTTATGTTATTTATTAAACTACCCAGTAAATTGTATTTTTTAATGTCTACCCTCAACCCAACTCTAAACCCAACCCTCATGGTACTGTAAAAATATGAATTATTGTTATACATTGTCATAAAAATGATTCTATATTGATGTGCGTGTCCGCAGCTGTATCCTATCTAGACTTTACCCTCCTAAATGTAGTTTCAGGTTCTGATTTGATCCCTGATCTGTTCCCACATATACATTTTCATGTAAGTCTTGCCCTGTTTCGAACTTAAATGTGTAAACAGTGTAAAAGCACCCCAAGAAATACAGTTCCACAAACCTGCCCTGATTGGCCCTCATAAACTCATTGAATTATATGTGGCTTTTGACTTGAAACCATACAGTACACTCATAAATTTAGCATCATTAAGCTGTCATATTCATGCAAGGTGGCTGACGTAAAGCTGAATGTTTGTGTGAGATCTGTGCATGAATCACTTTCTGTCTTCTCCGGCAACAGCCTGGCTCTGTTTTCTCTGAAAGGCTCCATTGGCAGGCCTGAAGCCAGAGTGGTTCCTGTTGCTCTCCGCAGACTGCATGACGACTCTCTGGGGAACATGCTGTCATCAGTGCACATGCGACACATACTGTACATGGCCAGAACAGTACACTACGGAATAAGGGAGTGCATGTGCCCTTTGGAAGTTTCAAGAGTGAAAGGATGAGAGGACGTGTTGAAAAATGTGCTTAATGTTTATTTAGAAGTTTAAACAATTACTGATGTCTTTGGTTATCATGTGTGCGGATCAGCATTGATCAGTGGTTGAAACTGGCATTTGAGTTTTGTTCCAGAAACATTCATTCATTCGTTCATTAATTTTCTTTTTGGCTTAGTGCCTTTATTCATCAGGGGTCATCACAGCAGATTGAACTGCCTGACAGAAACATGTAAAAGTAAATGATTTTTTTTGTTTATATAGGCCTAAAGTATATAAAAGCTTCATCCCAAAGCTTTATCTGAATGGCTGATTTTGAACAACATACATAAAAAACTGAACACATGCCACACAGTTTAAGGCACTTGAACAAGGATCTTTCAATTGATTTTAGTGGAGTTTTATATTATTTACATTTACATTTAGTCATTTAGCAGATGCTTTTATCCAAAGCGACTTACAAATGAGGACAAGGAAGCAATTTACACAACTATAAGAGCAGCAGTGAACAAGTGCTATAGACAAGTTTCAGGTGTGTAAAGTCTAAGAAGCAAAGCATTAGAAAAAAAGGTTTTTTTTTTGTTTTTTTTAGTGGTATAGCCAGAGAGGCAGTTACAGATTAGGAGGGAAAGTGGAGACTAAATAGTTGAGTTTTTAGTCGTTTCTTGAAGACAGCAAGTGACTCTGCTGTTCTGATGTAGTTAGGGAGTTCATTCCACCAACTGGGCAGATTGAATGCGAGAGTTTGGGAAAGTGATTTCTTCCCTCTTGGGCATGGAACCATGAGGCTACGTTCATTCACAGAACACAAGTTTCTGGAGGGCACATAAATCTGCAGAAGTGAGAGCAGATAAGAAGGAGCAAAGCCAGAGGTCGCTTTGTAAGCAAACATCAGAGCTTATCATGTCGATATGCTCAAAATCAATATAAACAATATTAACATGTACAGTCTTTAGAAAAATTTAGGACACACTATGAAAGACTGAGGGTGAGGTTGTCCTAACCCAGCAAGCATTTTTTTTTGTTTTAAAGATGTCTAATAGATGTCTAATTGTCGTCTAAACATTGTCGTCTTGGCTAAAACAAGGCTAAGGCCCAATCCCAGTTTATTTTTGTACCACTACCCCTTCCCCTTGGCCCTTGAAACAAAGTGTAAAGGGGAAGGGCTTCAAAATTTACCTCTAAGAAATGGGACACCACTACAACACCAGCACACGTCATATGAGATCAGACTGCTGTAGTTATTCAAGTTGCGTTATTTTTTGGTTTTTATCTTCAGGAAATCACTGAAGGCATAAATTATGTTATCATAATGATATAATGTGACAATAAGATCATAACTGTACTGTGTATTTACACCGTAGCCATATTCATCTATGTAAACACACCAAAAACAACATTAACTTTATAGCAGACTCTGTAAAAAGCCTATTCCCAGCCACTAGACTTTTCTGACAGGGTATTCAAGTGTTATCGAGTGACAGAATGTTGTGGGACTACTATACAGGAGTTATTATTAGTGATTGTAGATAACAAAACTTAGCAGTTTTTATTTTATCATGACAGTAAAACATGAATGCGGTTATGAATATATTAAAACATGTGCTTGTATGTTGTAAAAATTCATAATAATGAAAAAAATACTAATTTGTGGATCACCTTACTTCTGGGTGCAGCTATCCTGCCGTTGTGGCTGGTGTATTCTGGGAAATTTTCTTACCCCTTGGATTCGAGTGTGGTCCTGAAAAATCTCAGCTCAAAGGGGTATCTACCCCTTCCCCTTAGCCCTACGCCTTCAAGCTAAAGAGAATTGGGACACCCCGACCCCTTCACATGAACGTGCAAAATGAGGAGTAGAGATAAGGGGAAGGGCTAAGGGGTAGAATTGGGATTGGGCCTAAATTTGGGCAGTCAGTGAAAGTCTAATAGTCTAAGAATAGGCCAAATCTAGTCTTGTCGTCAAATAAACAGAAATTAATGACTACGCATATAAAGTCTGTCTAAGTTTAGCCTTGTTTTAGCCAAGCTGTCGCCATTTAGTTGTCTATTAGACATCTATAAAACACAAAAGTATTTGCTGGGAACCTTTTCCTCAGAATATGCATTTTTGTAGAATTACTGTTGCAGAAGATCTTGAAAAGTCTCTTTTTCAGTTTGAATTGTTTTGTTATATTACCTTAACCTTTCTATAAGGTAAAAATTTTGATTAAATAAATTTAAAAAACGTACAAAATACCAGGTTTTTATAGGGTGTCCTATTTTTTTTTTTACATGCCTGCAGGGGCGGACTGGCCATAGGGAGCTGTGGGACATTTCCCGGTGGCCTGACGGTCAATCTGGCCTGCCACCGTGAGTCTGGCCTGCCGCGCCATCAATTAAATCAATTTAATTAAACCATCAAATATGGATATTGTGCGTGTTTATTTGAGAGAAAATAAACATGGTTGAAGTATTTAAAATACTGCATTATTTGACAAAAATGGTTCATTTTTCTTTCAAAAACACATATAAACAATTGTTCTTCAAAACTATGAAAAACTTTTCTCTAAAATGCTATTTGGGAAACCAAAAAAAATTCTTCCATGACATCAGAGTAAAACCTTTATGTTTGAAAGCATTGGAGAAGATGAAATTTCTGCATTGATTGTCCTTGAAAACTTGTAAAACCTGATTTAGGTTTTGTATATTTGTGCGTGTGTATGTGTTGGTGTACTGATACTCCAAAAATGTCTTTGTACTTTTTCCTTTCATTCATATGACTTTAGGCCTGAAACTGCAATGAGGAGAGAAAATTGTGCCTGTGTACTGTATGCACACAGACAAAATGACATATCAGATTACCTTTGTGTACAGAGAGAACATCCTGACACACTTTTCAATGACCTACTGCCTGGGTGGTTATGAGAAAAGGAGCTGGAATCTCTCCTCTGGCATCTGCTCGGTAAACTGCTCTAATCAAACGGCTGCGATGGGATTTGACCTCAGGGAAAGCTCGTATTCACCGCACTAAAATGTAACCAATCTTTGAATGATCTCTAATGACCTGTATGCACATCATGCCTCATTAACTTTTTGTCCTGCATACGTATAATGTTTTATTTTCCACCAACAGCTCTCTACCGTGTATCGTTAAACAGTTCTTCGGGGTTTTATTCATGCCCTGTTTACTATGCTAATGCGGCTAGGCTAAGTGATGACAGGCAGTCAGCATTACAACTAATACAATACAGACACGCACTTGTTGCTACGTCTCAGTTTCAGC
Source organism: Danio aesculapii (assembly GCF_903798145.1). Classification (NCBI taxonomy): domain Eukaryota; kingdom Metazoa; phylum Chordata; class Actinopteri; order Cypriniformes; family Danionidae; genus Danio; species Danio aesculapii. Next base: position 23,652,499 of record NC_079454.1, on the reverse strand, counting down.
TCAGCAGGCTGTGGCGTTCAGGATTAGCATTATACACGGAGCGTATGAAGGTTTGGGTGGGTGTTAGTTTTCTTACTTGGATAATGATGGCCTTAATTAGCGACACGCTGAATGCAAGGCAAAGGCAGTCATCAAGAGACTGCTAATTACAATCACGGTGTCTAGACATGCATTCTGTTCTCATTTTGCTGCAAATGCACACCCCGATCTCATGATTCCCATTGTCAGAAGAGCGGCTAATTCGTATTAATTAATTCAATTTCATTAGAATTAAAATGCATCTTTGTTAAAAGGAAGCATGCCTCTAAAACGCACCTCTAAGCCCCTACCCTTCATTGGGGATGAGCAAATTTTACTAAAATGAGATCATACAAAGTAATATGAATTTAATATTACTCTATACACATTAGGTACACCTTGCTAGTTCGACCCTCAGGTTCGACCCTCTTTTGCCTTCAGAATTGCCTTAATTCTTCATGGCAAAGATTAAACAAGGTACTGGAAATATTTCTCAGAGATTTTGGTCCATATTGACATGATAGCATCATGCAATTTTTGCATATTTGTCGGCTGCACATCCATGATGCGAATCTCCCATTCTACCACATTCCAAAAGGTGCTCTAATGGATTGAGATCTGGTGAGTGTGGAGGCCATTTGAGTAAAGTGAACTCATTGCCATGTTCAAGAAACCAGTCTGAGATGATTCGCGCTTTACGACATAGCGCGTTATCTTGCTGGGAGTAGCCATTAGAAGATGGGTGCACTCTGTTCATAAAGGTATAGACATGGTCAACAATACTCAGGTAGGCTGTGGCGTTGACACAATGCTCAATTGATACTAATAGGCCCAAAGTGTGCCAAGAAAATATCCCCCACACCATTAGACCACCACCATGGTGTAATACAAGGCAGCATACATGCTTGATGATTCCAAGCTTGCATGTTGTTGACGCCAAATTCTGACCCTACCATCTGAATATCATAGCAGAAATCGAGACTCATCAGACCAGGCAACATTTATCCAATCGTCAATTGTCCAATTTTGGTGAGCCTGTGCAAATTGTAGCTTCAGTTTCCTGTTCTTAGCTGACAGGAGTGGCACACAGTGTGGTCTTCTGCTGCTGTAGCCCATCCGCCTCAAGGTTGGACGTGTTGTGCATTCAGAGATGCTCTTCTGCATACCTCGGTTGTAACAAGTGGTTATTTGAGTTACTGTTGTCTTTCTATCAACTTGAACCAGTCTAGCAATTCTCTTCTGACCTCTGGTATCAACAAGGCATTTGCGCCCATAGAACAGCCGCTCACTGGGTATTTTCTCTTTTTCAGACCATTCTCTATAAACCCTTGAGATGGTTGTGTGTGAAAATCCCAGTAGATCAGCAGTTTCTGAAATACTCAGACCAGCCTGTATGGCACCAACAAACATTCCACGTTCAAAGTCACTTAAATCTTTCTTCCCTATTCTGATACTTGGTTTGAAGCAGTTCATCTTGACCATGTCTACATGCATAAATGCACTGAGTTGCTGCCATGTGATTGGCTGATTCGAAATTTGCGTTAATGAGCAATTGGACAGGTGTACCTAATAAAGTGGCTGATGAGTGTACATACTGTGCATGCACAGAGTATACAAGGTTGTTTCTTCTAACGTTGAGCCTGAAGTAAATATATTCAAACCCAGTTTTGTTTGTGCACTAATAATAGTCCACCGCTACTTTTCACACTCATTTAATTTAGCTATAATTGTCTACTACTTATTATTTTGTCCATTATTATTATTATTAAATTAAATTGTATTGAAAATGTTTTTATATTACCCCCTTTTTCTTAATTTGACAAAATGTCTAGTTGTTGTCATTAAAATTATTTATAAATATGTCAAATTTACCATTATGTTCTTTAGAATTATATTTATAGTTCTTTTGAAATGCATAAGTCATTATTTATTAGTCATTAGTTAAGTCATTCCCAAAAAAATAACAATCATAATTTCCACAAATATATTTATAAATATATCAACATTAATGATAATAAACAATGTTTCCTGAATCCTGACCATCAAATAATCATTAGAATAATTTCAGAAAGTTTATGGCAAGTAATATGGCATAATTCAACACTTTTCTAACAAAAAATATACAATCTGTAAGCCAAGATTTCCATTTAACAAATATTTTAAGATATTTAAATGTTTTACTTTTAAAGAACATCATCCTCTGGGGCATAAATGACCCCTGAAGTTGACGAAACAACCATGTAAAAGTGAGTGGAATTGGAAATTTACTTTAGTAACAAAACGCTTTGGTGCAAGTGTGTTCAGTAATCATTACCAGCCCTGTCATACTGTGATGTGAAATGAAGTGCAGCAGGATTATTTGATCTCCGCAGATGTGTGGGAGTGTGTTGATGCTCTCCAACACTGACCTCAGATGGGTTTACTTGTGCTGGCCAGCAGGACAAGAATGTCATGAGGCAATACACATGTCGGTTTCACAGCATCCGGCCAGAGCTTCAAAACACTGCATTATTTCACACTGTTTGCTGAATGTCTTTTCTTATTCATGGGTTATGGTTGTTCCAAATCGTGCTTTCAACTCTGGATAAAGTGTAACACTCTAAGGGCCCATTTACACGACAGCGATTTCAGTCAATGTTTTTATGCATTTTGCTTGTTCGTTGATATGACAACAGAGTTTTTTTAAGTGCAAGTTTCTGTGTAAATACCCAATTTGGGAATCTTCAAAAACGGTGATGTCATGGGCTTGCGTAGTATGTGTTAGTTACTGTATGTTGACATGTGCAGTACGTGTCGATTTTAAAGGGAAGTGTGAACAAACATACAAACAATGGAAGTGTACGTGCTAGTGCTAACTTTGCTAATGCTTCATCAGCAATTACTTCAATATTACAGCCAACTTCAGAGAAATATCATAAACACGTGGCAAATTCTAAATGCACATCAGCACTAGTGTCTTCTAAAAGCTCCACCCTCAAAGATTTAATCATCACCTCCCTACATATATTGTTATCTAGTAAGGTGACAGCGCCAACTACTGTCCTGGCATATGTACTACAGTGTTTTTGGACATTTTTGTAAATATGTGTCAGTTTTTTTTCTTTTTAAACATTGTTATGTATTATTTACATTTAGCAGACACTTTTGTTCAAAGCAACTTACAATTGAGGAGGCATTCAGTCATTCAATTAGAAGAGGCAATACACACAAGAAGTGCTAAAGGAACTGTTTGTGCTTAGCGAATTAAGTGCTATAGTGTTTTTAAAGAAGAGTTGTCAAGCCCACTCACCTGTGTGAAGCTCTCTTCATAAATGCACAATATATTAGAGCTGTAATCGGGCCATAAAAGTTAGAAAATCCTTTACTCATCGAGATTAGGCTTTCTAAACTCACTGATGGTGTATCCAGCAGCACTAAACACTCTTTCACTGGTGCTGCTGCTGCTACTGGCTGGGATGTATACTGATCTGGCTAATTTTGCAAGTTTGGGATAGGATTGTTTGTCCATCTTCCACCAGCCAAGAACATCCATTTAATTTTCCAAGACAGCAGTTTCAATGTAGCGAGTGACCTCATCATTTTCGCTGTCAGCTTTCTGTGAATTTTGCCACTCCGCAAAATTTGATCTTTTTGACTTCTTTGTCATTATTTGTTTCAGCTTTGCAGGGATGGATTTGATGTTGTAACAAATGATTTGATTACTTTCTCGTTCTAATCGAAATGGATCACATGGCCATTCATTTACCGCGCAAGCTGGAGAGCAAGCCTGAGCCCAGCCCGACCCGACCCTGTCTAAAATGAAAGAAACTAAGTGAACCCACCCGAACCCATCGGGTCCCATCGTTTTTTTCTTGATATGTTGACTAAATTGGATCAGTTTGCATTTCTGTATAGAGTTTGCATGTTCTCTCCATGTTCATGTGGGTTTCCTCTTGCTCTGGTTTCTCCCACAGTCCAAAGACATGCGCTATAGGTGACTTGAATAAACTAAATTGACCGTAGTGTATGTGTGTGAATGAGTATGTAAGGATGTTTCCCAGTACTAGGTTGCAGTTGGAAGGGCATCCTCTGTGTAAAACATATCCTGGATAAGTTGGTGGTTCATTCCCCTGATGAATAAAGGGACTAAGCCAAAGGAAAATGAATGAATGAATGAATGAATGAATGAATGAATGAATGAATGAATGAATGAATGAATGAATGAGTGTTGAGTGAGTGTAAGAAAGTGTCTGGTGCAAATGCGCAAAACTGGTGCAAGTGATGTTCAACATGACAGATGAACTGTGTGTTTGTATACATTAACCTTTTTTTTAAAGATTCAAGGGAAAAACTTTTCCATTTTTGACAAGAACATTGTCATACAAATATAGGCCTAATATAACCTGCACTATTCTGACAGGATTAGTTTTACAAGGGTAGATAATGTCATTTTATTACAGGACATCTAAAATACTACTGCCAATTAGAAAAAAGCTATCATAAGGAGGAGGACTAACTCTGTTTGTGCACTGCTGTCACTAGCTATCATCCTGTAAATGGCTGTGTAAATTGTTTTTGAAATATTGCACATATACATCAACAATGCAACAGTGCCCACCACAGCTGATGTTTTCCTCACAGTTTTTATATGTGATGTCTGTTTCCTCTCATTTAACATTTAACAACTGAATAAATTCAACTGACTATATTCTGAAATTAAACTAAGTAACACTGTTAAAACAACCTCTGAAAACTAAAGACACTGCCAAACTAGCTGATGAATGATGTTTTCTGAATTTGTTTTGTTATTTGCATGTGTTTTTGTAACTTGTAGCTCATTTGAACTTGCTCAGCCACCATACACTGTTAGACATTTCAAAGAGTTTTCACAGTAACTTACTGGCAACACTGTTATAGCAGTGTCTCAAAACGTTTCTCAAAAGTCCAAACAAGAGAAAATAATATTAGCCAACTTTTATACATTACTTCGTTCTATACTCGTCCACAAAACTTTCTGCAAAATTAAACACTACCCCAGCACACCATGGTAAAGTTTGTTCAATCCAGCATGTTCATCAGGCACGTTGATAAAGTTGTCCTCCAGAATTGCTCAGACAAAATTTGGCAAATCTTGTGGTGCACAGTAGTCGAATCACAGCACAATTTAAAAAAATACAGTAAATCGCTGTATAAGTTGTTTGACGTCACTGATCATTCCCATAATGCAATGGAAAATCTAGTTATTTACTGTAAAAAGAATTTTCAGCATTATACTGGGTGAAATACAGTAAATAACTTTGCAAATTACAGAAATGTCTAACAGTGTTGTTTATGAATAGCAGCTAACATTAAACGCCGGGTAAATTACACTCAAAAATTATTATAGGTGGGCATAGATTAATTTTTTTTTATTCTAGATTAATCTCACTGTAATCTTGGAATTAATCTAGATTAATCTAAATTAAAAAATGGCTCATTTAAATTCTGCCGAAGGCATTCAGAATATTTGTGCTACCCAATTCTCAAGAACAGGTTTCTCAAGCCAGGTGGCGCATTAGACCAGGGACTCATCTCCTGTTTTCAAAATGCATCACAAACTGCTTGAGAAACTGTTCTACTATGAAAATTGGTGATGAAAATATATTATGTTCAATAAGATGTACTTGTATTTACTAACTGTTTATTCAGTTAAACATGAATTTTGAACTGTAGGCCTACATAAGCTCAAAACAGCAATTTTTTTGATTACCTTAATCCGACTACAGTCATAACTGAACTAAACAGAAATGGAATTAAGACGTGGATTATGCATATATTAGTGGCATTATTGAAGTAAACACCGCAATCAAAGTATTACCGTCATGTTGGACTTTTCGCCATATTTTCCGATAAGATCCACAGACGCGGCTGTCAGTAAAGGACCGCACACAAACACACACACAGACATCGTGAAATGCGGAAGTTTGTTCTTTCCATTTGGCTTGCGTAATTAAATTCCATAACACTCTCACCAGTCCTTACTCCTTATTTGCATCTAATACCCCAGTTTGTCACGGGGGCATGAATGAAATGTTCATGAGTTAAAATGAAACTGCTGAACTGCAGTTAAAATCACCCAAAAATACAGGAAATTCTTACATGAAAGCACTTCACGTAAACACCTCGATTATATTATTGTCTATTAAGGCAAATAACTAGATTATAGATATCCATGTAAGCGTAGTCAGTAGTGTCTTCAAAGTAAATAAAAGATCCAGAAGAGCATCCTGCTGATTTGATTCAGAAGAGCAATTTCTTGTCAGACGGCTCACCAGTCAGGTATACATCTGCACTAAAATATCATGGTGAAAGTCATCATAGCTTATGTCTAACCCAGCATTTTTTAAAGTGTATGAAGATTGTGACAAGTCATACAAGGTAAATCTTATTACCTTGTTAGTTGATTTTATTCGAATGATGCAGGGTTCATTATTTCAAGTGTGAAAAGTTGTAATCCAGTGCTTATTCTGATTTGGGTTTCATAACCCTGGGTAAAAAGAGGTGTAAACTACACTATTAAATTACAAGTGTGAAATGTTCTTTTGCCCTGTGGCTAAAAATGGGTTTAGAACAACGATAACTCAAGGTTAAGCACAGTGTCTGTGAAAAGCTCTCCTGAGATATAACAAACAGACTTATTATAATGCACTGATAGTTTTCTAACCTCTTTAAGGGCACAGTGTTCCTCTATTCTTTGGCACAGACGGGATGTGTAAAAAGGGTCAGAAGCTCCAGACAGCCAACAGGATTTATGTCCTCTGTCTGGCTGACAAACAAGCCATTCAAAAGATAACAGGACACAAAGCACACAGGGTACACAGTTGATGGGTGTCTGATTAAAGACGGACTAAGTGACCTGCATGGTAAAGACAATCTGGATAAAAGAAACAGAAATCAATTTGATCGTCATTTTAGACAGATATATTGCTATGCTTGATATCTGAAGGTCTGAATAGTGTTGAAGTACTAGGATGTTTGTCATCTTCATTCAAGCATCACTATCAATTGCTTTGTAAAGAAAAAAAAAAAGAACAGCTGCTTATCTCCCAGTGGTCCAGGTGGAAGCTGCTAGACAACCCCAACATTTCAGATATGCACCTCTTATCATGGCTTCACTCCTGAACAGTTCTGGCACTGATATTTTGTAGGTTACGATTTCGTAAAGAGCGAATCATCTCAGACTGGTTTCTTGAACATGACAAGTTGAGTTCACTGTACTCAAATGGCCTCCACAGTCACCAGAACCCAATTCAATAGAGCAGCTTTGGGTGGAACGGGAGATTCACATCATGGATGTGCAGCCGACAAATCTGCAGCAACTGCGTGATGCTATCATGTCAATATTTCCAGTACCAGTTGTTGAATATGCCACTTTAAGGCAGGATTAAGGATTAAAGCAGTTCTGAAGGCAATAAGGGCTCAGTACTAGTAAAGTGTACCTAATAAAGTGGCCGGTGAGTGCAGATTTTAATATTACAAGTCAATTTAGACATCACAATATTATAACAAAAAATAAACAATAAATAGATGTTCTTGGGTTATGAAGGAAGAAACTGCTAGTTTCACTTGTTTTCTGAGGCCTATTCAAAAGACATTTGAGCTTTAGCTACATAAAATCCTTAAAATAAAAATAAACCTTTCTTTCTTTCTTTCTTTCACTTAAGTAACTGTTATTGATATTTTTATGACATTTTTCAGTTTAATTTTGAACGTTAATTCTTTATACAGAGCATAGTAATTTTCAGATTGGTTAGAACTGACATTTTAATGGTGTTGTTCCTGTTTCTTTAACTGTTGAAGAAAATTGTTGAAATTATACATGTAAATTTGATCATTATTATGCACAGTATTTAAAATGTATATTTAATTTAACTTTTATTAGGTTAAAATAAATATGAATTAGACTTGTATCAGACTTTTTTATTTATTTTGAAAGATAACAGTGATCAAAATACAAAAAATACAAGAAATGAGAATGCTTAATTAAATGAAGTAAAAACAAATATCGTACCAATATATAAATATTCTATAAAACTTTAATATAGATTATGATCTATAGAAAAATAAAGGTTTATTAAAAATTAAAACACACAGTAAATGCATAGTTTCAATGGAATTTGAAACTTCATCCAGTACTATACTCGCTGCATATATTTGTGTATGTTTGTCAATGTCACATGGCATGCTGTTGCAGTGCATTTTAGGAATAAAAAACATTAACACACATGGATAGTTCCTGTTTACCCCTCAGGGATACTGTTAAAGAAGATGTTCTCCCTTCCTCCAGACAACTTTTTTTCAGTTCTTTATATGATTTAGAGCTGAGATGATCTGACAGTGCAAGTTTCGTGAGATGAAGATTTAATGTCTCTTTTTATAGATGTTATATATTAAAAGTTTGAGGTCCTGGATATGTTTTAATGGTCTTGTGGTGATAAAGTGTGTTTGATTCAGGGCAGATGGAGCTGTAGTTTACGTGATTGATTTAGATTTTGCATAAAAGGTCTTTAAAATCCAATAGAGCGGGATGGGAAGGACAAGGATAGAGGAGAAGAGGAAGAGATATTGTTGGCACTCAGGGTGAGTATATTAAGCTCTGCTTAAGAGATATGGAGTCGCTCACTGACGTCAGTCCAGTCAGATGAAGATGTGTTGTATAAGCCTTGGGCACTAGTTGCCACTTTTGGCATTTCATTCTGAGATAAAAATATTTACAGGGTGAGTATACATGTTTTAGTAACTATTAAAGGTCTTGAGTCAAAAGTGCACAAATATGTTCTTAAATATCATTTTAAAGACTTAATTCAGATAAATCATAGTTGAAATATTGTGATATTTTGCAATTTTATTTATCTTTAACTTTAATCATGAACAATCTGTGACAATACATATTTTTTAGGTAGAATATGCAAGCTTAAAAAGGATAGCTAATATAAAATTGCTGTTAATTTACTCACCTTCATGGAATCTCAGACTCAAAAAAGAACCCATTGTAATTGAGGATTTTCATCCAATAAATTTGTTTAGCACCAACTATATAAAGTATATATATATATATATATATATATATATATATATATATATATATATATATATATATATATATATATATATATATATATATATATATATATATATTTACACAATTAAATGCAATTGAGTTGGTCCAACATGATTTTTATCAAATAAAAGTTTAAATACATTTGTATTTTTATTTAACTTTAACTCAAATGTCTGATAATATCATGTAAACTGTAACTATTATGTGTCGTACATTTTGAGTCTCTTAAAGTTATTCTCAATGAACTATGAGACATTTTAAGCATATTTCATGAGTTGCATATACCGTTGAGACTGATCTCAGAACTAATTTTAGGACAGTTATTGCTCACTTAGCAAAGCAACAAACTTAATTTTTTGCTAATTAAGCTCAAAGCATAGGTGCTTCTGCAAGGTGGTAATCTCAAAACTCAAAGCATTACATGAAAATCTTCTAAAGCTTCAAACTAAAGTGAAAATTAAACTCTAACAAGTCTTTCTATTAACTTTAAGCATCTACGATTACTTTTATTGTCAACATTTCCATCTCTTAATTCAATCCCATGCAAAGCATACTGGGAACTACAAATCTCCTAACCAGGTAGTTGAACCAACAATCCTTTCATGTTGTCCCAACACAAAACACTTAAGTTAACTTAATGGTTTACAAGATTAAGCTGACTGAATATAAAACCAATAAATTTGCCAAAGAAATTACAAGAATTGTGTTATTTCAGCTCATTTTAAACAGCTATAGTTTGAACAAGCAGCAGTGATCATTTTTTGAGTGAATCCATTGGTATTCTTTTAGTTTTTCCTGTATCCGCTTTTAGTGCCAGTAGCTGTTGTTTCAGCGGACAAGTGAATAAAAAGCAAATTTTCATTTCTGAGTGGACTATGTTGTTAACACACACACAAATGTTGTAGGATTTAAAATTTTCACTCAAAAATTACAAAATTTTGTACATCATTAACTTGAAACGCCATAAAAAATCTACATGTGAACTTTTGAAGTAGAAACTTTACATTTATTTCAAACCAATCTCACAGCAATTCGTAACTTTTTCATTTTATTGGGTAATTCGTATGATCTTAACCATAAAATGTAGTATGATTTGTTTATCCCCCAACGATGGCTGGGTTTAGGGGTGGAGTTGGGTGCCACGTCTCTTTTTTAAAATCATACATTTTCATACAGCTGAACTCGGAATTAGCCACTAAACTGACCAAACTTAAAATACTTATGTTTACTCATGAGTTCAGGCTGTCTATTCATTTAGCAGACATTTTTGTCTATAGCAGCTAACAAACGAAAAAGTTTAAGATCACTTTCATTGCTACATTTTGGATCAATTGCAGAGGTTTGCTAACACTAATACTAATTTGCTCATGATAGCTAATAGCTTCGTGTCTAGCTTAGACAGAAAAAGGAGTTGTAGTTTACTCTGACAACAAGGCAAATCCTCTGAATGCTGTACAATTTGCGGGACGGGACAGTACATATATTGAAATTTAGCTGATTATTGGTCAAAAGCTCAAGGTTCCTGGTGTGCTGGTACGAGATATGGATGATGAAGTGCTGGATTGCCTGAAAGAATAAGCAGTTGTAAGGTCAATAGAGCAAGGCTCAAGTTAAGATGATATTCCTTCATTCAGCAAGAAAGGACTGTCAGATGTTCATTCATTCATTCATTTTTTATGCAGCGGATGCCCTTTCAGCCGCAACCCATCTCTGGGAACATCCACTCATACATACACACATACACTACAGACAATTTAGCCTACCCAATTCACCTGTACTGCATGTCTTTGGACTGTGGGGGAAACCGGAGCACCCGGAGGAAACCCATGCAAACACTCAAGAGTAACTCAAGAGTATTCATCATGTATTTCAATGCATAATGTATTTAGTTCTACATTTAGAGAAGATTTTTTTATTACAGTTGCCTAGGCCTACTCAAGTTTTTTTTAATCGACGTAAGGAATAACTGCATAAATTAATTTTGCATCAAAAAAGCATTTTGATATCGGTAAAGGTGTCTGCAACTTTTTTGAAGCATCAAATCACTGCTATATTAGTGGTCAAAACACGTGCATGACTGCATAAATTATTATCCTTTATTCTATTTATTTATTTATAAGTCGAATATTGTGCATGTGGGCGTTTGTATCTAAAAAGTTCATATCAATAAATGTTCTCTTTAAACAACCAGGTGGCAGTCTTTGTACTTTATTTCAGAGTGCAGATTGCATACGTTTTATTAACATATATTTTTAATTTTATAATTAAAAAAATATATTTACTATTTTCCCAAGTGTATATAACTACTGTAAGTAAATATCAGCATTTGGTACATACTTTCAGTATTATCTTTGCTTGAACTGACCCATTCTAATCCTGTTTTTATAAAATAAGTCTGCTCCCTAGCAGGTTTGAGCTAGAAGAACTGTTGCTATGACAACAAGTCTCAGATGATTTTTGAAGAACTAAACGATCCTGGATCATGTCAAATCATCAATATCCAAATCCAGCTAACTGAGTAATCCACGTACGAAGAACGGACCCCTGTTGCCGTTTTTCTTTATATTTCTTTATATTTACATTTCATACACACCACGAGGGGGAGATAGAGGGCACATGGACACTCCTCAGCGGGAATTCTGAGGAAGTCAGAGAAGTGCATGGAGTTGCTGTCTGCCTGTTCTACCTTTTTTCGTGTGCTGAAGACAATAGTTTTTGTGGATTTTTTTTCTCTTTGGACTCATTAGCCCTGCAGAACTGCTGTAAAGACTATCCATGGAGGACTTTTGATGTGCAGCAACTATACATGGTACCTGTTTTCCGGACTTTAAAAAATTTTGGAGAGAGGGATCCATTTTTCATGCACACACATCCACGGACTTTGGACTTTGTGCACACACATACATGCACACACCCCCCACACACTGAGATTCGCCGTTTATGTTAATTTATGAATGTTGTTTGTGTTTATATTGTTTGTAAGGACATTCTTCACAGAGCTGTGTGATTTTTCATATATAAAAAAAGATTACCTAAGATGCTTACAGAGCCCACTTTAAGCCCATATGGGCATTCACGGTTGAATCCTGGTGCAAGCCCACTTTAAACCTCTTCAGACTGGTGGGGCCCAAATGGGTCTGACATGTATTGCCCAGTAAAGACCCACATAAGAACCTTTCAGATCCCACTTAAAACCCATCTGGGCATCCATGGCTGGCCCCCGTGTGGATCACGTGTGCAAACCCATTTTAAACCCTTTAAGCAGGTGGGGCTCAAATGGGTCTTTCATGAATTGCCCTGTTAAGACCCACATAAAACCCTAACAGAGCCCATTTAAAACTCATCTTGGTATCCACGGCTGGCCCCCATGTGGATCCCGGGTGCAAACCCACTTTAAACCCCCTTGGGCAGGTGGGGGCCAAATGGGTTTGGCATAAATTGCCCAGTTAGGACCCATGCAGTACCCTTACAGGTCCCACTTTTAGTACGTCTGGGCTTCCACGGCTTGCCCCCATGTGGATCCCGGGTACAAGCCCATAATGGGGCCCACATTTGCTGCCCATGAAGCCCTCATCCGGGCCCCACATGTCATTGCTGGCTGGGCAGAAAAGCGCCATATACAAATTAAATTAAATCATAAGTTCACACTTAGCTGATGATTGATTATAAAGCTTGTTTGGCATGCTGTCCCGGGAGAGAGTCCTGAGCTCATAAGATTCTCGAGCCCGGGGCTCCCTCCCATTTGCAAGGTGAGAGGGGAGTTAGAGGGGGCTCAGGTAGATCCTGAGAACTTTCCTGCTGTAGTAGCTAATGAATAGATAGTGATTGCTCTAAAGAGATAACTACTTAGCATGTCTATGGTGCCGATTTGGATTAGTCAGTTAACTTAAGTTGCATGTTTTTAGACGGTGGGAGGAAACCGGGGAACCCAGGGGAAACCCACGTGAGCATGGGGAGAATGTGTAAACTTCGCAAAGAAATGTCATATGGCTTGGAAAGATGACATTAAATGTTTCGACTTCTTGATTTTAGACTAGAGACTTCAGTAAGTAACATTTATATTGTGACAATTTTGTGTAATATGTTAAAAGAAGAACCATGCATCAGCCAAAATACTGCCAAAAAGAGAATAATTTATTTAACAAAAATCAAAGATAAACAGATAATAGGAATAATAAAGAAGAATAATATAGATAACAACAAATAACAACAAAAGGTAAATTATATACAATTTATAATAACAAAATAATCCAAAAACTATAAACCCCACAGGGGAAGAGAACGAAAGTGAGGATGAAAGAAAATAAAACCAAAAATCAAACCCAGTATAACCCTTTTACCTAACTGAAAACAAAATAATCAATAGCAAGTCTTTGGCATTTACACGCCCTAACCCACCTTCTCTAAACTCAAACAAACAGAAAAATACCAAGCCAGCGCTCACTAATTCTACTGTGTCTATAGGTTCGCTTGGTGATGTAAGCATGTACGTCACGTGACATCTCCAAACAACATTCTTGCTGAGAGGCAACAGTGCTAACCATTGGGCCACCGTGCCACCCATCTAGGAAAAGAGGAGGAGTAGGGGTAGAAGGGGGGATTCTTTAAAATGAAGATGGCTGTTATATGGAACTTAGGGTATTTATAGTGGCTTAGGAATCGTCTGATTGGCGAATCATAAATTGGATAATGCTGGACCAGCCGCAAACAATCGTAAGCACATGATCCTCTCGAAATTAGTTTATAAATAAAATTAACTTGTTATTATTAATTTGCTATAGTTACAACTGAATTAGTTACAAAATCATTGTATAAAATGACATAAAATGAAATGATAAAAACATTTGATATAAATTGTACCCAATAGAACCAAAGAAGATGGACTCCAGAGCAGGAAAAGTGCAGAGCAGAAAAAGACAGAGCAAAGTTTACCACCTACTTTGTATCTTTCTTGACCATGTGACCAAAGCCCAAATACTGACACATACAAACTGACCAATCAACATGTGACCACATCATAAAACTTCCAAAGTCCACACACATATTAACCCTTCCCTGATCTTATCAGTATCTGCCTTTGGAATCTGTATGAACATTTTTTGTGAAAAAGATGTTTTGCAATAATAATAATAATAATAATAATAATAATAATGCATTTCACTTAAAGGCGCCTTTCATGACACTCAAGGTCACCGTACAGGACAGCTAAAACAATCAGTTAAAATAAAAACACAATAAAAGTCAATAAAATACAATACAAACTTTTAAAGAATACAGTCGGTAAAAGTGAATAAGCTGTTTTAAACAGTTGTGTTTTAAGTTTGGTTTTAAATTGTGAAAGAGAATCTAAATCACAGAGATCAGGAGGAAGTGAATTCCAAAGCTGAGGAGCAGAGTGGCTGAAGGCTCTGTTCCCATTGGTGACAAGGCGGACAGAGGGAACAGTGAGGTGAATGGAAGAAGAAGACCTGAGTGTTCGAGAAGGTGTGGCGATATGAACAATATTAGCAAGGTATGGAGGAGCAAGATTGTGGATGGCTTTAAAAGTGAGAAGTATTTTATAATTAATTCTGAAAAAGATGGGAAGCCAGTGAAGCTGTTGTAGAATGGGTGTGATGTGACAGATAGAGGGGGTTTTTGTGATAATACGGGCTGCAGCGTTTTGTACCAGTTGTAATTTATGAAGAGTTTTTTTTAGGTAGGCCAAACAGAAGGGAATTACAGTGATCTAAATGGGATGTGACTAAACTATGAACAATATAAACAAACGCATAATTTGCACTCTTACCGCGCTTTGTCATTGAGAGCAGATTTTGTGGTTAACATAAAGTGTTGTTAATTTTTTCCCAAAGATCACTATTTTTGATTCTGTCTGTCCGTCTCTCTGTCCATTTATTTATTTACATTTAGGCAACGTAATCTGACTTGTTTTAGATTATGAACAAAAAACCAACCGAATTGACCTGCAGAGCCTGTGAACATACAGATGTGTTGTTAAATTATTGACATATTCATTTCAAATCTCAGGCATATGGTAAATATTTCATGCTTCAAGCTAACATTGACATTACAATGGCAAAGACTAAGATTTCTAGATTGGAAATATTTTTGTTGTATTTTTACAATCCATTATTAATGAATTCCAGTAGATATGAAGGCATATTTCACAACTATAAATCATATGAATCGTGCAACAAAAAAGTACTTCATTTTTAAAGTCTTGTGTATTTTAATATCTTTATAAAAACGGACTAAACTGGTTTAATTTAAATCTAATCCAATAGCCAGTATATTCACTGCAGTAAAAACAGATATCCAGCCCTGTGTATTGGATGTACTTGTTTAGACTGGAAACTGTTTGTGTGAGTGTGTCATGGAGATGTCAACGGAGGAAAAATGCCCTGTGCTGAACTCTATGAAATTAGCCTAATTATCCATTCCTCATATCCACTTATGGAAGAAAACAGCACAAGATGACTGATCCCTCTTTCACATTCTCCTTGCCTGTATGCGCTCTCTGTCTTTTAGAGTGCACAGTGCAACGTTTGCATCTGACAGCTAAAAGCCTGATGTCTGGTCAATAATTGATCCTATCTGAGTGTTCTTCATGCTCCGGAGAGAAACAAACCTCTGGCCATTACTCTTTCTTATCCATCTATCCATTCCCTTCCACATCTCTCCCACCAACAACATCCCTCTATTTTTGACATTTCTCTCTAT
This sequence comes from Danio aesculapii, assembly GCF_903798145.1. NCBI lineage: Eukaryota > Metazoa > Chordata > Actinopteri > Cypriniformes > Danionidae > Danio > Danio aesculapii. Next base: position 23,636,682 of record NC_079454.1, on the reverse strand, counting down.
ACCTCTCTTTCTCATTCACATCTTTCCCAGCCTCTCACATTCACCAATCCCCCCCCCCTCCCCCAACAGCACCCCCGGTGTCTTTGTGATGTGTAAGAAAGTGCGTCACTGGTGGTTTATTCCCAGCATTCCCTCAGGCGTCCAGTGACTCCTCAGCTGCGCTTTCATTAATGATCCATTACTGACAAACTGTCAACAAGCACTCAAACCTGTATGCACACGCACAGGCAGATGATGCTTTCATGTTCTGCCATGCCACATAATCATAGATAAACACACGCATGTGCTTGAAGCTCATCTTGAGGATGTGAATGAGTGCGTGGTTATTCACACTGGGGCTACATTTTAGTTTCTCATTTTAGCAGCACAAACGTGTTCTTTTTTTAATAAGGTTTGTTTTTAGTTGTGAAGCACTTACACTGGCATTGGTATTCATTGCATTTATTAAACATGAAGTGTTTGCACAGACTGGAGAAATGCTAAAACTGTTCTCGTACTGTGTGTGGAGGAAAACTAACAGCTTTATGGGTTTATATTTCATGCACTGTTAGGGGAAAATACTGTTCAATGCCATTTGTTTAAGTACGTAAAAAGAACAAATGGACATTTCCTGTGTTATTATAGGGTGGTTGTCGGTATGTTAAAAATGCAATACAGGTTTTAGTCTGGCCTTGCTAATAAAGTGGATTTAAACTGTTAAAATTACTTAGTAAAATTGCAAAATTAACAAGATCTTTACAAAAATATTACTGTTTTTTACAGAATTATTCTTTCAATTACAGCTGCCAGTTTTTGTATTAGTTTGTTGGGGTTTTTTTGTCCAACAGGCAGGGGCGGACTTAGTGATTTGGGGGCCCTAAGCAATTCCAGATATGGGGCCCTAAGATTTATATATATATATATATATATATATATATATATATATATATATATATATATATATATATATATATATATATATATATATATATATAAGTATATACAGGGCTTTACATTAACACCCGCCAACCTGCCAATGCGGGTGTATTTCAGCAGTGGCGGGTTAGACGACCACTCTAGCAGCGTTCGACAATAAGGATGGTCCAATATGCGTGCAAGTGTCATCTTAAAATCGAGAAGCAGCATTACCGACAAAAATAGCGTTCGCCCGAGCAAAAGAAAGCAGATGACTACCGAATGAGAGGATGATCACTAGCAGCCTGATCTGATGAGGAAACGTAAGTATTTTATGTTTTGTCAGTTTAGTGGCTAACTCGTACGAATTCGTACGAGTTCAGTCGTACGAAAATGTACGATTTTAAAAAGAAGGCATGGCACCTAACCCCCAACCGTCATTGGGTGATGAGCAAATCGTACTAAATTGTACGAATTAGATCGTATGAAATCATACGAATTAGCCACTAAATCAAAAAGTTACAAATTGCCGTGAGATTGTGTTGTCACTCGCGCGCACAGGTGATGTGATGCACGCGACTGTTTAAAAAGCATGCGCGCTCCCGTTTTTCGGCGTGAAGCAACCGTGCCTGGAAACTCAACTGCTGTGATCGGTTCTCTTTGAAATAGACTGAACAAAAGGTGATCGTTGTGCACCCACAGTTCTGCTGCTTCCAAAAGCTCTGGATGTTTTTAAAATGTCTTTTTTGTAAGCAGCAGCGGTTGCTGTTATTTGAACAGAACAGATTATCGGCCTAAGGTTGTACGCGTGATCATCCTTCCATTTTCACACCTTATGTTTTTCACCTGCTCTCTTTTCCTTGAGATTATTTTTGTTAATATGGTTTAATTATCATTTTACAATAACATTGCTTTAATGGGAGATTTACCCATGTATGTGTAAATAACTGGTGATCTGAGAGACCTTTAGCCTGGACATACTAGGCATAGTGTATAGTTTTAGATGCATGGCAATAATATTTTTTTTAATGTAATTGTTTTTTTAAGAAAGGTTTTGTTGAATAAAAAGAGAATGTATACTGCTATATTTTGCATGTTTTGACATGTTATTTAACATTTGTGGCTAAGAAATAATTATTTATTTTTGGTGTGGTCGGAGATACATTTTGTAAAGCCTTAGTGTTGAGCTCTGAAAAGTCCTGTGAAATAAAAACTAATTGCAATGCCAAAACCCATTTGCTCATGCACATTAAGCAAGTTCATACACACAAAAAGTTGAATGAATAAGGAGGCATGTGGACATACTAAAAATAATAAATCAAGTAGTTTTAGCATGCCAAAGTCAAATTTAAGCATATAAAATATATTTTCCCAACAACAAAATTGTGGCTAGTGAAAATGGCGAGTGGCTAGTAATGTTGTAAAACTACTAGCCACAGTGGTTGGTGATCAACAAAGTGAATGTCAAGCTCTGAGTATATTTATAAAACTATGTTTGGGCAGGGGAGATTGCACAGTTATGGATCCTAGATGCTGATTGGCTCAGGTAAAGTGGTCTGGTGCGTGCGGCTGCCTCATCATAAAGGACAAGAGACAGAGGTTAGAATTGCACTTATGAGGCACAGACATTTTTAAAATTTCTATAATTTATTATATAATTTTTTTCCCATGAATTACTCTTTTTAAATATCTGCACAGCTCTCCATGTGTGGTCTCTGTTACTTAATCTTGTCTCTTTTTTTCCCCTGGTGGTACAGTACTTTGTCATTTGAACCCCTTCAGCAAGTTAATAGATCCACCCCCTGCTGAACTCATCAAACCCTTTAACCTCCGTCTCTAAAAAGTACATCGACAACCTGCCAGCTCTCATTTAATGGCCAGCGCTGGTCTTTACATAGTTTCAATTATACAAACCCTTCCCAGAGTTTCTCTTATAAAAAAACAGACCTGAATTAAACGTAGGACCTAGTAAAAGGTTTTAAAACGAACGGCTCACAGTGTTGCTGACTCACCGATGTTTACAGTCAGACAAGGTCATTTCAACCCTTAGAGTCATCAATTATTTAACTTTTTTTGTAATCTTTCTTGGGACATGACATTTAATGTATAGGCATGCATTACTTAATACTGTTACATCAGAAGCTCTGTGACAGATTACATAATGCATTTAACATTTGCATTTCTAAAGAAGGTTGCAGTTTTGATTGCTTTATAATTATTGCACTTTTAAAATATTAAATAAAATTGCTAAAAAATATATTGGTAACACTTTATTTTGATGGTCTATTTGAGTATTAGTAGACTGTCTGTTTAATATCTGTTGATATGCTCCTTCAAAAGACATTTAACTTACTATAAGAAACTTTGCAAGTACATGTCAACTTACACAAACCCTAACCCCAACTCTAACAGTCTACTTATAATCTAATAAAAATTAGTTGGCATGTAGCTGCAATGTAACTTAAATTCAACAAACTGACCATTAAAATAAATTGTGACCAAAATATAGACTTTGTTTTGATGATAATGAATGACACTGTGTGTGATAATCCATAAACAGGATTTTTTTCAGTCTTTTCATCTGAAAAATCATCAGGGAAAGTGGAAAGAACATCAAAAGATGCATTATTAAGATCACAATATACTCTAATTCAGGGATTTCAGTATAAAATTAAAATGTGAGTTAAAACGTGCAATGCTGAGGTAAAACTGGTGCTTATAATATATAGTTTTCTTAGTGAACACATAAGATTCAATTAGCTTCATTATGAAACATGCACAAAAAAGCTCTTATGAATCCAATTACAATTCAGAAATTCCTCCCAAGATTTTTTTTAAGTGATATAAAACAGTATTCATGTGTACAACGCTGAATATGCAGCACATTGTGTCATCTACCTTAAAAACCTGTGCCATTTGTAATAGAAAATCAAATACACAAGAAATCCAGTGGAACAGAAAAAAATGCATTACCATTTCTGGGTCCAAACGCTCTATCAGATTTCAAAAGAAAAATAACACCAGTGCTGATATATGTTCTGATACTACAGAAAAATCATGATTCTAACCTTTATCTCCACACGGTGAAATCTCAGTCGGCCAGACGGTGATTCATCTTTTCTAAATTGTGAAAATATTCAGAACCCCAGAATCTGTCCAAAATGCCATAAGCCTGGAGACCATTGTGTCCACCGACAGTTTATAAAGGTGGGTTTTATATATATATATAGAGCTCACTTAAATCAAAGGAGACACATTAGTGCAAAAACAGCATTTAGTACATAATGTCTCGACTAATGGAAGCCTGTTTGTAGCACAACAAAATGTCAAAAAAGATGCACACTGCAGCCTCACCTCATCCTCACCTGCCATCATGAGATGTATACTAATGATAAAATAATTTTTTTGTCCACTGATCTGTGCTATAAATGCAATTTCTGTATGATTCAAATAATTTCAATCATTTTTATAATCAAAATCACTGAATTTTGCGTTGTGCCTCACGTCAGATTGTGCAGTCCATGGCAAACTGGCTTGAGCGCGTACTTTTAGCTTATTCAGTGTATGCTCCCAATGCAATGCTTTATTAAAATGTTTTTTATACAGTGTAGACATTTTTATTATGTCTTCGCTTTCCATATAATATGTAATGTATTTCATGAATGTCTATCTCCTATTTAGTGGAGTTATAGTTTATAATTTAGTTTAGTTATATAAGGATCTGACATAAAGCCAGAGAAGGCAAAAGTACACACATCCTGTAAGTAGACGTACAGATACTTATGTTTAAAACTGACTTATGTTTAAATTACTGACTACACTTTTGTATTCAAGTCAAAGTAAATAAGTACGGCCTCAAAATGTACTTAAGTGAAATGTACCCATAACTTTCACTAGTAAATATCCGGTGTCCATCACAGTCCAAAGACATGCAATATGGGTGATAAGATAAACAAAATTGGCCCTATAGTGTAAGTGTATTTACTGGGTTGTGGCTGGAAGGGCATCCGCTGCGTAAAACACATGTTGGAATAATTGGTGGTTCATTCCGCCGTGATGACCCCTGATAAAGCAGGGACTAAGCTGAAGGATATTGAGTGAGGATTGGTGGGTAACTAGACCTCACATCCTATTAATAGATTAATATGAACTAACTTTTTCAAATTTTTATGTAAAATGTTTGTTGCCAATTTTATGAAAGTTACCAAGAACCATCACACACTGTAATACTGCCCAACATTGCTCAGAAAGTCAGCCCAAGTATAATCATCCTGATGCGAACTCACAGCATTCAGCATGTAGTTTTGCGGCTGTTGGATCAAAAACAACAGCTGCCTTTCATGTTTATACACTCTAAAAATAATTCTGTAGGCCTTAATGTCTTTATAAATAATGTTTTACATTGAATTCTGTCAAAAACATATATTTTTTTTATTTAATAAATATTTTTTCAATTCTATATTTTTATTGAATATATTGAAAATATATTTTCTTTTGCTAAAATAAATACTTATCATATTTGACTGCAAACTATTTTTATCATTTTTTTCTTTTGCTTTAGCAGCTCTCATATGTGAAAGAGTGTTTTTTTTTCAGGGTATTGTGGATATTTAATGGGTAAACATTAATACTGTTAATACATTTATTCTATGCAAAAAGCTACATACACAAGCAAGACTACAACCTACAAAACATGTGCATGATCTTATATTTACGTGATAAATTCTGGATCTTTTTCATTATATTTTTTCTCATGAATTGCCAAGTATAGTTACTTTCGTTGTTGTACAGCTGCACTGAAAAGACATGAGCTGAGGCAGGCAGTGGCTCTGCCCCAATGAAGAGGGCGCGCTTGAGCTCACGGTTAGTCTTGTTCAGTGGTTGCGCTTTTTCTATGTAGTAAAGTTCGTTTATGTTTTGCTCTGACTGACTGCAAAAATCGCAGCCTAATATCCTAATATCTCAGCTCAAAAACTTCTCAAAATTGGGCTTTCAATCAAAATGTGAATAAATAATGGACGACCAATGCCGGAGCTAAAGGGCTTGCTTCAAAGGAAGGGACAGAAGATAACTCTATCATTTCAATGTAATTCAAGACATTTCAACACTTCATTTACAAGTAAAGGTAAGACCTGTGTGTGTGTGTTAGTGAATGAGAGAGAGAGAGAGCAACCTCTGTGGTGCTGTTACTTGTTAAATGTTGTCTTAAGCATCCAGCTGGGTGTTTTGGAGGCATACTGAACCGCTATACATTTTACATTCTTCCTTGGCCCAATATGTACCTGCTATGTCTATAGAACAGTGATATTAGAAATAAAAATGAAAATTAGTAGTTGGCAAATATGTTGGGTGGATATGTTTGTAAATCTGACTCTGAATGTGTCAGGGCCTCACCAGCCACAAACCTCACTGCACATCACTGGCACACTGGGGAATAAGATTCTTAATATACCAATGTCTCCTTAATTCTTTTTATTTTATTATATCCCAAGGAGATCAAATTAAAAAAGACAAAGCATATATTTATGAATCTATGTATTCTGCAAGTGAAACGGCTTATTTCTTTAAATTGGAAATGTATGTGCACCAAATATATATAGGTCGTTGGCTGAAAGAGGCAAACATGTCAATGAAAAGAATAACTTATATTATAAGAAATAAATACATAATTTTTGATAGAGTTTGGGCACCTTTTATGTTGTTTTTAAAAGGTGGTGGATTTGGAAATGTTTTACTAGAAGATTAGTAAAAGAGGTGATATTGTATTCTGATGTAAAATACTGAGAAGCCTTATGTTTTTTTTTGTTCATTTGTTTGCTTGTTGGTTTATGTTATATCTGGCACATTGAAATGTGTATGTACATGTTAAAATATAATAAAAAGGAATTGGAAAAAAATATACATTTGCTGGATCCAGAAAAATATTGACGTTAAAGAAGGCCATAGACAAATTATTGTTCAAATGTGTAAATTAAAGTATTTTGGTATTCAAGGTTGTTTTACATTTATTTATGGTTATGAATTGGAGTATGAGACCTTAATCTCTGCTCTGTTGACTTTTGATGTTGAAAATACAACTCTAAAGTGACATTTATTGACATTTATAATGTAAGAAATTATATAGAGAGAAATAAGTCTATAAAATAACAGAAAATGTACTGATGGTTAATTACAAAGTATTTGAATTATAATAGACAACACCAATCCAGACAATATATCACTTTCAACTATTAAAATATCAATAAAAGTCACTTTTTCAAACTTTTCAAGGTTAAAAGTTGTTGGAAGAAAGATCAAGGTCCCAAAATGCAATTCAAAACATGAAAAACATGAATCACAAAATACGTAAAGCTGGTGTTTTACTGATTTTTTTTTTTTTTTTTTACAGTCCAAGGCCAAAGATATGCTTGAATGCTTCTAGAATATTGTAGATTTAGTTAAACACAAGATATGACGTGCACGTTTACATATAAGCACAACAGAAACGCAGCACAGAGGAATGAGAAAATCACTTTCTGTGTGAACCAACCCTAAGAGGGAACTGCCATTAGTCACAAACAATCGATGCACTGTGACATAATCTCTCTCTCTCTCTCTCTCTCTCTCTCTCTCTCTCTCTCTCTCACTCTCTCTCTCTCTGTGTAAAACTGGTAGATTTAGTTTATTTACCACATTTTAGCCTCCATATTTCCAACTGTCACATTAAACATTCAATCACCGAACACTTTTCTTGAACGCAAACATAAACTCCAATCTACTTGCTGATATTCTGGTTTCTAACCTGATCCCTGATTTGCGTGTGATGTAACGTGTCTCTTCGCACAGATCCATAACTGCAGCCCACTGTCAAATGAATAAATAAATACCGGCCTCTCAAAACAAAGCATAAATATTCATTCATTGATGCAGCTTACGTAAGACTCTCTAAGCCACCCGACACTCGTAGACGCGTGTAAGCAATGATGAGAGACGTTTGATGTCTTTGAGCTTCTCTTTTTCTCTCTCTCTCTCTTTCTAGTGAGTCATAGAGATATTTTGCCGCAGGGCTCACTAAGGGACGGCAGGTGGCCCTAAGCAGTTTCTCTCTCTCTTTCTTTCTCTATCAGTCCAGATGTCCTCCTGTTCACCCTTGTCATCCCTCACTTTCTTCTGTCCATCTTTGTTATCTTTCCGTTCTTTGCATCTGTGTCTCTATCCGTCTGTTGTCTCATCCATCCTAATATTGGGAAACGCTCACAGGTCACTCACTCTAAAAGCTCCGATGCACCCGCAACCTTGACTGTCACATTAAATAGAGTTTGAGGATGGAAAATTTTCATGACAAGATCATCATTTACTAATTTCTGGCCTTTATTTAATTGTGCATCTCTGGGTTTTATATATGAGAGTCAGATCAGTCTCAAAAATAATAAATTTTATACAATAAAGCACAATTCACATTTACAATCCAATTCGTAAGTTCAAAACACAATTGATAAACACACAAATCCCATTCATCAATTCAAAACACGATTCAAAATTACACAAATCCAATTCAGAAATTCAAAACATGATTCATAAACACACAAATTATTCATTCATTCATTTTCTTTTCGCCTTAGTCCCTTTATTAATCAGGGGTAGCCACAGCGGAATGAACCGCCAACTTATCCAGCATATGTTTTATGCAGCTTCCAGCTGCAACCTGTCACTGGGAAACACCCATACATTCTTATTCACACACATACATTATGGACAATTTAGCTTACCCAATTCACCTATAGCGCATGTCTTTGGACTTGTGGGGGAAACCAAAGCACCTGGAGGAAACCCACGCGAATGCAGGGGGAACATGCAAACTCCACACAGAAATGCCAACTGACCCAGCCAGGGCCCAAACCAGCGACCTTCTTGCTGTGAGGCGAGAGCGATACCCACTGCCCCACCGCGTCACCCAAATTCAATAAATTCAAATCACGATTCCTGAATACACAAATCCAATTCGTAAATTCAAAACATGATTCATAAACACACATACAATTGATAAATTCAAAACACGATACAAAAACACACAAATCAAATTTATAAATTCAAAACACGATTCATAAACGCACAAATCAAATTCATAAATTTAAAACAAGATTCATAAACACACATACAATTCATAAATTCAAAACACGATTTATAAACACACAAACCAAATTCATAAATTCAAAACACGATTCATAAATACACAAATCAAATTCATAAATTCAAAACACGATTCATAAATACACAAATCAAATTCATAAATTCAAAACACGATTTATAAACACACAAACCAAATTTATAAATTCAAAACACGATTCATAAACACACAAATCAAATTCATAAATTCAAAACACGATTCATAAACGCACAAATCAAATTCATAAATTTAAAACAAGATTCATAAACACACATACAATTCATAAATTCAAAACACGATTCATAAACATACAAATCCAATTTGTCAATTCAAAACACGATTTATAAACACACAAACCAAATTCATAAATTCAAAACACGATTCATAAATACACAAATCAAATTCATAAATTCAAAACACGATTCATAAATACACAAATCAAATTTATAAATTCAAAACACGATTCATAAATACACAAATCAAATTCATAAATTCAAAACACGATTCATAAACACACAAATCCAATCTGTCAATATAAAACACGATTCATAACATACACAAATTATAACAATAATTTGGCAAAAATATTTATGATTTTTGCTTGTGAATTCACAAACTGTGTGTTGTATTTATAAATTATGTTTTGAACTTACGAACTGAATTATAGTAAGTAATAGTAATATAGTTACAGTAAGTACTGTGCATGTATGAGTTTTATTTTGCAAATGTATTATTTTTGAGACTGATCTGGCTCCATATTATGCACTTCAGAATCAGATGTAACACTGAATGCAATTCATCATAAAGGCAATATCTTATTCTCCTTGTGTGTGTGTGTGTGTTTTTTCCCCCCAAAGAGATATGTGAATGTGTTTTATTAATCCAAAAGAAACTTTTTAGAGAAAATAAGGTTGAACTTTAATAATATTTTCTTTAATCTCGGCAGCTTTTAAAAAGAGCCTGCTCTGAGACAAATGAAAGAATTCTTGACTGAACGTTTCATTTCTAATAGCGTTTTAGATTAAACAGTTCCTGATTGATAAAAACCCCCAGAACAAATGAAGACTTCCTGAACTCTTGACGTTGAGAAATGAATTGCGGAGTGCTGTTTGAAATTGCGGACGGATTCTAAATTATGCTTTTGCTCTTGAGTGCGTGACACCGGTGAAAGGTCATTCTAGTATTTTATTCTTGTTTGGATGTGGAAGTGTATGGTCCCCTAAAGCCAGCAGAAAGAGGTGAGGCAGAAGGCTTATCACAGGAAGCCCTAAATCATCTCTCGGACAGAAACGGCTCTGCTGGATTTACAGAGAGTCAAATATTTACACAAGGTATGCTCCGACCCTCGGTCTCCGCTTATTTTATTGCCATTTTTAAACTTTCAATTCTTTTTTTTTTAAGGATCCTTCCTGTGTAAGACACCGGGGAAGCATTATAAACTGTTTTATTAGATATTTTAGAGGAAGCCAAAATATTTAGCTGAGACTCCAGAGATATTCGAGAGGATGTCCATGCTGAAAATGGATGACATTTTTAGGACAGTTTCCATCTTTCTCTGTCCTCATTTATTTTTGCTCTTCTCATTCTTATTTATTAGACTGTTTTGTCTGTGGATGGCACAACGAATGAGAGATAAAGAGACTATCATGAGCCTTAGACGTCAGCAACAGGAGTTGAAGAGTTTACGTCATCAGTGCAGATTGCAACTGTTTCTAAAAATGTAGTTCATTCATATGGAAGAGCTGACAGACGCTTATTTCTGGTCTATAATAATGTACTGTAGATTTCTTGAGTGATCCTTTGCAGTATAATCAATGCAAGGAAAGGCTACAGTGGCTGGAGATCAAAATGAAGTCACTACTTTGTCATATTTTAGGATATATTTATGCATTTAACTTATAAAATATCAGATGTAAAGTATATTTCATGAGTTAAAAATATCATGAGGTATACATCATGAAGCACAATCTAACAAAACTCATTGTTTACATCTTCATTTTTCATCATTTTCAGATACTTCACAGTAATTATCTGCATTTTGTCAGTAAAGTCAGCTCTGCAATCCTTATAAAATCTCTTCAGAAACTACTTTCAGATGGAACATTGTTTACTGCACATTGCCATTCAGTGACAAACTTCACAGAAAATGGTGGATAATGTACTCGGCTTGATCCTGAAATCGAGGAGAATCATTCTGTGATTAATTCTGTTGTTAGCATCGCTTATCAGTAAGCTGTCCCTGTGTTGCTGTACATCTGAATGAACATTTCACATTTAATAACACGTCTTCACTCCTAACTAACCTCATAACTTCAGTCAAGTGTTTGAAATAAATGATTCTGTGAGATGATTCTGTAGTTGTGTTATTAGTCACACTCTTTGTTTCCCTGAGTTTCTTCTGTACTGTATGTTTGCACTTTCTGTGTGAGCGCTCTCTGGCCTTCAGATGGTTTTACTACTGATCACAGAGTCGTGACAGAGTCGTTTCACTGACAAGATGTGCATGAGAATCGTAGCTTTTGCTAAACTTGAATCACAATTTAATTTAAATTAATCGTGCAGCTCATGGGCGTAGCTAGGTCTATTTTAGGGGGGCTAAAACTTTTGCAATTAGCTCATAAAATGTACACTAAATTATTGTCTCAATCTCCTTTAAATTTGATATGAAAATGACGGTAGAATTCGGCTCCTCCCTGTCTTTTGTTTTTCATTTGATCAGCAATCCACAGCTGTGCAGAGCGAGAGAACAAGGTTTGTGTTTATTGATAGATTGTTATAATATCTGCTTATTTGCAGTTCTTTGCTATAGATACACTTGTATCACTTATACCCCAAAGTCATGGAGGAGCAGTCGGGTTTTCCATCTACTGTTTCATCGGTTCTCCCCTCATAATCACAGCTGTTTCCTCGAAAAAGTAGCTCAATTTAATTTCAAAATTAACTACCAATACAAAACACATTACAGTGCATGTGGCATTAACTATACCATACAGTCTTGCACAGAAAGGATTAAAAACAGTGACAGAACCACTTATTTTACCTGTCAGAGTCACTGACAGAGATAGAAACATCATGTGTTGTCTTGTATTAAAAAAATCATATTTACTATTGTGATTCAGATCATGAAATTTGTGAATTAGCCTGTAGGTTTAAAAATATATATTTAAATTTGCTGTTTAGTTAGAAAAGTGGCAATTTTATTTATTTAATACATGGAAACAAAAATGTACTCGAATATAGAAAGTGTTTTTTACTACAGTAAACAGTTGTGTTGAACCTATTTGGCTCATTCAGAACTCAGATGGCTGTCTCTGTTTTTACAGTACAGTGGAATACTGCTAGTTTACCATACAACCCTATCATATTAAACATTTTTAAGTGTATTACTATTAAATTACTACTTATAAATGTAATGTATATATAATTGTTTTTTTTTTTTTTTTGAGCCCCCCTAAAATGAAAATCCTAAAATCGCTCCTGGTGCACCCATGCTATACAGTTTAAATCAGAAATCTTATATCTTTTTAAAATATTTTCTAAGTGATGTTTAACAGAGCAAGGAAATTTTCACACTATGTCTGATAATATTTTTTCTTCTGGAGAAAGTCTTATTTGTTTTATTTTGGCTAGAATAAAAACAGCTTTTATTTATTTTTAAAAAACATTTTAAGGTCAAAATTATTAGCCCCTTTAAGCTAGATATTTTTTGATAGTCTACTGAACAAACCATTGTTATACAATAACTATTATGTTTAGAAATGTGTTGAAAAAAAATCTCTCCGTTAAACAGAAATTGGGGAAAAAATAAACAGAGGGGCTAATAATTCAGGGGATTTAATAAATCTGACTTCAACTGTAGATATACAAAGAAAGTTGACTTGTATTACTATGAATGGGAAAAAATACAATGCTCAATATGGCCGCCACAGTGATAGAAGTTCCACCTTCTGGTCGAAATAGCCAATCTTCAATCTTCATAGCCATGCAGTTACTTGCAGGTCCAAATTTACTTTGTTGTTACTACAATCCATGTCGTTTGCTGACTACTGCATGCATACATTGATTTAGACAGGAGAAGTAGCATCACACCTGCAGCTTCTCCACCATGGATCTCCAGCCTCCGGCGCCTAGACTACAGCTCCACACAGGAAGTTTGGCCAGAGGAAAAATGGTTGTGCCCAACAGAGCCTGGTTTCTCTCAAGGTTTTTTTTTTTCTCTTTACTTTGTCAGTTGGTAAAGTTTATTTTTCTCTTTGCCACTGTCGCCACTGGCTTTCTTGGATTGGGACTTAATAGGAGTTGCGCATTGATAGATTTCTACAGTGTGTGAACTTTCAACAGTGAAAATTAAACCACACTGAACTGAACTAAACTGAACTTCAACTCTGAAATCTGGACTTTACTAGAACTTCTATGTTAAGCGTCTTTGACACAATCTACATTGTAAACACCCTATAGGAATAAACATGAATTGAATTGAATCACATCACATCCAATCACATATTGTGATATTTCAGTGTCATCCTGCTGTCTTTGCTCTACGTTCGGTCTCTGCTCTTCCAGTGTTTGTAACTACATCTTCTGGCTACCATTGAAAGAGCTAAGAAGGAGATTTGTCTTTGTGCACATGCTCTAGGTGGAGCAAACTGAAAATAATGTTATTAATGCAATTAATGCTTAAGCAACAACAATAATGAGATTGTTCACTTCAGATTTTATTGCTCATTTGAAATATGCTATTTAATTTCCTAGTTCAGCAAGCAGTTTTCTAAATTCATTAAGATACGCCTTTGGTCTTGGATGAACGGTTGGAGGCATTGCAAATATGGCCACTGAGTGAACAGACTTTTCTTGAAAGGGATTTTGTAATTTTTCTATTAGCAGTCCAACTTTTTCAAGTTTTCTCAGACTTTGCAAGATGCTGAGCATGTTCAAAAATGGATTGAAACCCTACAACAGCAGGTAGTCAAGATGAAGGCCGAATAATTTTGAAGGCCTTATTATTTTTAGAGTTTTCAGTGTGAACTAGGGTTGTCGCGATACGATTAATTCATCTTATAATACTATACCAGCTGAAGTATCACAATACCAAGTACTATTACGATACTTTAATTCATAACTCAAATTATAAAGAAAATTGTCAGAAATACTATATTTTATGTTATAATAGGCCTGATGAATTCACTTCATAATTCCCTTATTATTGAAATAAGTATTTGCACGTCACTTTGTTTATTTTGTAGATAACTGACCAACAAAATATACATAAAAATAAAGATACAAATAATACCAAATGAAATTAGTTTCAAAAATAGCATTTTTTTCAACAAAATCAGACTATATAAAGTGGTCGAAAAATTTTTTAATGTTTCCTATTGCTAATTTGGGGGTTATAATCCTTTTTTTCTGTCTTATCAGCTAACATTCCAAAGTAATTAAATATTTCACTTTGTGAGTTGTTCTTTTTAAGCGATTGTCTCTGTTGTTGTAGCTACTAAATCAAATTGACAGGAACACAAATAAACCGATTCAGATGTGCGTAACTTTGAACTGAAGCATTAGATAACGTGAAATAGGCTACTACAGAAGGTGCTTATTCTACACAGTTTTGCAACCCTAAAGGGCTCCACAGACTATTAAAATAAAATGGTCTATTGTTGCACAAACGTGTGAGCATTTAGTAACTTTTCCACATACATTATCTATTGTAGAGAGAAATTTAATGACGATTCTACTATTTACAAACTACCGTGGCACCACCAGTATTTTGGAGCCATAGTATTGCAATACTGCCATAGTACCAGTAAACCGTGCAAGCCTAGAGTGAACGCACTACTTACACTATTTAAAGTGTTTGTGATTTGGGATTGGGATGCACTTTGTGGTTTCAAGAAAATTGCATTTTTACAATATCACTAGCTCATCAAGTCCACAGAGAGGCTGGTTGCCCACAAAAGACAAATGCATGAGAGAAACACTGCAGCTGAAATTGCTTGCCCATGTCCAGCACTGAACAAGGAAAAGATCTGTGTCAATGTGTAGGAGAATTTAGACTGAAAGCTTGCACAGAGCAGACTTCTCATCAGGAGAAAACTCAAAATGCTGGATTAACCTTTGCAGAGGAATGTTATGTGTGCTGAAGTTTTTCAAAGCAAGGACCTGTATACTTCACAATTTTTAGTTTAATTATTTTCTTTGATGTTATCTTTCTGAATACAGTTCTGACAACTTTAGGGAAATAAGCAACACTGCTGGCCTATATTTTGTGATAGAACAAGACACAATCTCCACCCCAAAACACACACACACACACACAGCCTGACATCAAATATGCTATTTTAATTCAAAGAGTAGAGCGAGAAGCCCAAAGAAGGTGGACTAGATCTCTATTTATCTTTATTTATGCTCAAATACCGTTTTGTTTGTGGATTACCCTGTGCAGTAAAAATAATTCAAGAATGTCAAATGTGAGCCTAATGCAGAAAATGACATCAGGCAGGTAATGTCACAGCCCGCACTCATGTCTTAAAGATTTATGCTTGGCAGGCCAGAATCTGCTCCTATGAATAATGAAACAGCGCGTTTGTATGCGTTTACAGACTGGAGTGTGGAAAACAAATTTTGTGAAATCTCCCTGTGTCAAAAGACCCGTGCAAAATGTTATTTTTCTTCTTCTCTCCTTGTTTCTGTTTCGTCATTATTCTCTGTCTCTTTTCCAGTTAGCGTTCAGTCATTTTCAATCACTAAGGACCTTTTTGTTAGACTAATATTTGTCATTCCACCTTGTGTATACTGTATACACCCACACACACACATCTGGAGGCTTCTTATGCAGACTCCAGCCTCCGCTGCAGCACTGCATGTTGTTTTAATAGTTACACAAAGATCTCCTGAAGTAAACTGTTGACAGATATTAGTCTAGTTTATGTGGGACACGCAGATTGTTTATCCAAACAGAACAGGTTAAAAGCACCATGTTCACTCACTCACTTACTCAGTCCAAATCAGTTCAGTTCATTTCACAATTCACATTTTCCAAAGCAGCTTAACAAGCAAAAAAACACAGCGAACAAGATAAAGGTGACTTTGAACTTAGAACGCTCTTTTAAAGATATTTAGATAGGAGAGAAAGTAACTTTGGAAGGAACTAAAAATCACCCACTGTGTCATTCATTTACTATTTCGCCCAAAATGTACTCCATAATGCTTATTTTATAGCGCTTTCACACTGTGCTTCTGTGAAATTCTCTCACCATGCTTATCTTTCAGTTTTGATCTTTCGTTAGGCTTTTAAGTTCAGAAATTGCAGTTATCCTAAAAATGTCAGCTTCGTTTTTTGGTTTCTCTCTCCTCTGAATGCTGAAAGCCTCCTGCAGTTCTGAAGTTCTACGGTCATTAATCTAAGTAAAGAAATGTAGAGAAAGACAGACCGACTGACTGACAGAAGAGTCTGACTGACAGACCAAAACTAAAAGACTTTCCTCTTTTTTTGTTACTTTTTGCTCGCTTTTTACTTCAAAAAGAAATTTCAAAGGATGGTACCTGTGAAATAAATGGATAATGGATAGAGTTCTGGCTTATAATTTTCACATACGTAGGGATGGAAGCCTGTACAGAAAGAAAGAAAGAAAGAAAGAAAGAAAGAAAGAAAGAAAGAAAGAAAGAAAGAAAGAAAGAAAGAAAGAAAGAAAGAAAGAAAGAAAGAAAGAAAGAAAGAAAGAAAGAAAGAAAGAAAGAAAGAAAGAAAGAAAAAGAAAGAAAGAAAGAAAGAAAGAAAGAAAAAGAAAGAAAGAAAGAAAGAAAGAAAGAAAGAAAGAAAGAAAGAAAGAAAGAAAGAAAGAAAGAAAGAAAGAAAGAAAGAAAGTCCCAATCAAATCGCAAATAGAAAGTAAATCACATCATACCTTTTGGAAGCAAGAAGATCCAAGAAGATGTCCAAAATCTCTACACACAAAGACCCAGAGACTGTTTATAGACTGCATGTCACTGATGAGAAAATGAAGGATGATGTATGATGTATGATGACTGAAATCAACAAACAGCCTTAAACAATCAGTAAATGGAACGAATGAAGAATGGGAAGGGCAGAAAAAAGAAA
>NC_079454.1:23589544-23617044 GCF_903798145.1 Danio aesculapii | reverse complement strand
CTGTGAAGGTATTTACTGATGGTCAAGATGATTTGGATGAGCCCTTGTTATTAGTTTAAGTGGTTGTTATCTGGGCAAAACATACCTTGGAATGTCATGTTTGCTCAATCCAGTATTCCAGAGAGCCTTGCATTAATGGCAAATAAAGAGCTAGCATGGACGACCCTGTTAAGCAGCCTAACTCTTTAGTTCTTACATGCTTGAAAGCAGACCCTCCTGATAAGGGATGACCTGGCTTAGAAGATCCTTCCCCCCCCCCATGACAAATGCCATGCATTCCCCAAATAACTGTTTACAGCAATTTTCTCTGGTGTTGCTTAAGCCCACACACAAACACAATTCAGTCGAACACAAACACGTCCAGACATTTTCATAATATTCTGATTTGTCTGAATTAAGCATTGTCATCTGTGCTTGTGGAAACTAATCTAATTTGCATGACAGTGACAGTCAGTTTTTGTATGCGTGTATGAGAGAAAAAGCTGGTTCCTTATCTCGGTATGGACAGAGATTTATTCTAGCCTTTGAAATGAGACACAGACTAACACAGACTTTCGCTGTAATCCTCTCTAATGAGAGGACAAATCATGTCCCTCATCCAAATGCTTCAATGACAGCTGAAGGAAGAGCTGTAAATGGAGAGAAACCCAATGGATTTGTGTGTTTTTTCTTAGTTAAACTCTCTTTGACTCATCTCACTAATCAGACAGAAGAAAAGAAACAAATGTCAAATAGTCATAAGAAGAAATAAAGCGCATTACATATTAGTCAGTTGCCGTTATCTAACTTGACTGGTAGACATCTATGACTATAACTAAATATGGTTGAATTCTCAGTTATAATCAAGTTTTTTTTCTTCTTTGCACAGTTCAGCCAATTATAATTGGATTAATGCTAGCTATAACTTGATGTCCTTCTAATTATGTACACACACCTCTTAATTTTTTGGACAACAAAAGGAAAAACTAGTGGAAAAAACCCAAGAAATGTCCTGTTGTCACACCCTCGGCTTGTTCCCGCAAGTCCCAACCATCCCAGCCAATCACCAGCAATCACACACGTGAATCGTCACCTGAATACAAACAGCCCGCATCTGCGACCCCAATCACCCACTCACCATAAAGTCTTACCTTTTCCAGTCGCTCACCGGCTGGAATCAACGTCAGATGATCTTCCTCATTGGCTCTCCTGATCTCCCCTGTGCTCTTCCGTGGATGCAAAGCAACCTGCTCAAGGGAAATGTTTATAGTGTGTATGCAGGTGTTACCGGAGAACTGAACTTACCTCTTTGAACTGTGTGTGTGAGATCCTCTCACTGCATCACCACTCATCTGCTTCATCCTCTGCTGTTGTTGCTCCCACGTGTAACTCATCGGTCCTGCTGCACCCAACCCGGTCTGAGCTGGGATTGAACCAGCGATTATTTGCATGGGAGTCGTTCGCTCTAACAAGGAAGCCAAAGACCATGGCCTCTAGCGTCTATCGCTAGAGCATCTTTTGAGGTCAGATAAATCCCGCTATGGATAAATCCCGCTATTCATTCATAAATAGACGCGCAAACATTTTGAGTTTACTCGCTTAATTCACGCTTCAAATTCACTTCACAACAGACACGGATTCATGTCATGGACAGGGCTTCTGTCTGCCCGGTGACTCTAGTTTCCTTGTTAAATGGCTAACATGGATTTTATTGAGACAATAACTGTGTTTATGTGCTTTAGGAATACTGAAAAACAGCGTTGATTCGTTTGGAGCTGTGCCTGAGTCCATTAGATCCATTGTGAGGTGCACCGAGCTCTGTGAGCTCATAAACTCCTCAAGAAACTATACCTGGATGATGGAGCTTTCAGTGGTGCTTCCGACTGAGCTGATAAACTGTTGTCCGGTGTCGGCAGGAGGATTCCCACCAGGACACCAACAACAGGCACTACGTCATAATCACTGCCCTACAGGAGAAAGCTCCTGATTGGTGAACACGGTGCAAATGTCCACTGAAGTTCAGATTTTTCAACTCAAGTGATTCGCGCGAAATGCGTCATTCGCGCCGCCTCATTCGAGCGTATCGTGCCTAAGGATGCCTATTCACGCCTTTGCATTGACTTAACATGTAAATCACTTGCACCTCACGCTTCTTTCGCGTCTGGTGTGAATGCAGATTAACAAGGAGGCTAAAGACCATGGCCTCTAACATCTGTCGCTAGAGCACCTTTAGAGGTCAGAGTTGAGGTTTACCTGCATAGCGCTTCACTAGCTGGCCTCCGTTACTGAAATAAAATGAAATAAATACACATCTCAGTGCAGCATGCCATATAATGCAAATATTCTTGGAGTATACGCAAAGTTTTACTAAAAACAAATGATGATTGATAAAAGAATATTTTATTATGTAATAACAGTCCTCGCTGTATGGCTGATTATTTTTGTGCTTTGACTGTGTGTTGATGAATGCCTACAATTCAAAATAAAGAAATGAAAAAAGGTCATTTTTAATGGAGGTGAACATCTCCGGACTGAAACTGAAATAGAATATGGTAACTTGACAAACACAACAGAAGAAAAGTGCAGGAACTGTATGTTTAGTGTTCTATTAATGTTGATTTTGCACAGCTTGAGTGCTTCTCCTCGTTGAGTTATAGTGACAAAATAATGACAGATTTTTTGCCATTTTTGTTTTCAAGAGAACTATTCTTTTATTATTATTATTTTAAATTTTTTATGAAAGCAATAGCACATTGGCTTGCTATTTTGAATATCAACATTGAAATAAAGAATACAGTTTAACAGTGTGTTGACACTGATTTGCTTACATTTATCACCA
This sequence comes from Danio aesculapii, assembly GCF_903798145.1. Lineage (NCBI taxonomy): Eukaryota > Metazoa > Chordata > Actinopteri > Cypriniformes > Danionidae > Danio > Danio aesculapii. The sequence continues at coordinate 23,614,226 of NC_079454.1, read as the reverse complement.
TATGTAAGTGTGTGTTTTGTCTCATTGGGCCCCTGATATGGGTTATGACTCAGGCACTGGTCAGTTCTGTCACCGGAGAGTCATCATTCACAAAACTGAACTGCTCAGACCTCACCATCTGGAGCCTGTTAAAACACACTCCACCTTTCTCTTCCCATCGGTCGTTCACTTCACCTCTCTCCAACCCCTTTCATTTCTCTCTTTTACGCCGTCTCATGCTGTCTTTCCATGTTCATCTGCTGTTTGCCTTTCAGCCTGTCTGTCTCTCAATCTGTGCGTTTCAGCAAGTCCACATGTATAAACATTCTCCAGTCCCCATTATGCAAACAAAATGGCCAAGAAGTAAGCACCGACGTGCAAATTAGATGGAGTAAAGACATGCAGAAGAAACTAATTTTAAGGGTTAATTCATAGCCGTTAATTTACTCACCCTCAACCCATACAAGATGTAGTTGACTTTTTCCTTTAGTAGAATATTAATGAACACTTTAAAAAATAAATAATTAATAATTCACTGTGCGCACCATTTGCGCAGTCTAACTTAATTAACGGAGATGATCCTCTAAGAAGAAGAATACTCCTCTATTTAGAATGGCTGGTGAAGAGCGGGATGCGCGGGTAAGTGGTTACTTGATTTCTATAGTGGTTTATGTATGCAAAGATTAAGTATCAAACGTTTGTTAAAGCAATGGCTGCTGTTGTTTATAATGTAAACTTTATAACGTAAATTAAGTCCGTTATTAAGGATTATCTCCATTAATTAAGTTAGACTGCGCAAATGGTGCGCACAGTGAAGCGCTTAGGTCATTCCCGCGTTCTCAGGGAGTTGTGTTTGGTTGAACAGTAAGCTCGCATCTTATTGGCTACAGGGCACGAGTGACTCACGTTGGAGGTGTGTACTGACAGGAAAGTCTCAAAAATGCACACACTCGTATTCAGGGTGAGTCGTACGTGAGAGAGGATTTGCACATTCTCATTCAGGATGAACTCGTGAATTTTAAACATTCAAAAGTTTTTGTACACTCTTATATATTTGCAAATGGTGTTTTGCATTTGTGAAACGTATTTTATGAAAATGTATTTTTATTTTGTGCATGTGAATTGTTTTTGTAAGTATAAATAAATATTTTACGTACGAGAATTTGGCTACGCACATGTACATCGTGTCTTTTGCGTGAATTATTATTGAGTCTAATCTCTCTCCATATTTTAATGCTCAACAAAAAAGTCACCTACATCTCATTTGTGACACTGGACCACAAAACATAAATGTCAATTTTTGGAAATTGAGATTTATACATCAATTTAAAAGTTTAATTTGTTAGAATAGGACAACGTTTGGCCAATATTCAACTATTTGTAAATCTGGAATCTGAGAGTTCAGAAAAATTTAAACATTGAGAAAAAAGTGTTCATCAATGCATATTACTAAATTATTTTTAAAAATACAAATTTTTATATATTTACAGTTCAAAATTTACAAAATGTCATCATGGAACATGAACTTTACCCATTATTATAATGATTTTTGACATAAAATAAAAAAAAAACAGCATTTTTGCAAATTTTTATTTTTAGGTGAACAGGACCTATTATACCTGTTAACAGGACCTATTATACCTTTTAGTGCTTTGCAAACAAGTCACTTAAATCTTGTATGACCTGGAGGTGATACTGGAGGTGAGTGAACTATTATCCCATTTAAAGAGCTCTAAAAAGTAACCTACATCTTGGAAAACCTGTGGTTGAGTGAATGAACAGCAAATGTTCATTTTAGGGTGAACTATTGCTCTAAGGCATAGTTCACCCTAAATCTCCACCTAAGTTTAATGAAGCAGTATCCTGAATGGCGATTGTTTAATCAGATATACAGACTAAATGAACCTTTACCTAAAAAAATGACATTTAGCCATTTAGATGGACATTGCACACTTGATTAATCAAATAAGCATTTACTGCCTGGCTGAATCTGCATATTTTCCTTCAGAGAAAACACAAACCAACCATGAAATATCCATCAAAGCATCCACACCCAATCCCACGAAGGACAGACTGGTTGTAACTGGTCAGTTTACCCTAAATTAGCACTGTAGTGACACCATAAATCTGATATTACAGGATAAATGGCTAACATTACATTCAGCGTGTTAAAGTTTAATATGAGAAACTGAAGTAATAAATTCCTTCTGAGAGGTTCAGTTGCTCTGTAACTCTGTTCTGCGGAGCATTATGGTGAAATACTTAATAAAAACTGGAAGTGCTGAGCACAATCCCTCGGGTCAGATTTACAAACAATATCACGACAATGGTTTCCCCTCTTTCCTCAAGCTAAAACACTTCTAGTTATTTCTCCACGTTGGCAGGAGTTACTAACCACATGGTCCAGATGTGGGTTAAAGGCTCACAAGTGGGATCTCTGAAACAGAGTCAAAAATACACGGGATATCTAACAAATACGTATGTGGGATTCTTGCATAACTACAGATGTTCAATACTTGTGTAGATGTTGGATTTAGTTTCGTAGAGATCAGTAACCAATTAGACAAGCATGATTACAGCGCTGCTGAACTCAGTTACAGTAGGTCACGGCGGCGCCTCATAAAGATGTCACTGTGGGTGAAAGGTCAACGTTGTTACAGACAGAGAAAGGAGACGTAACAGCACGTTACTACTTGCCTACCAGTTAAACAAACAGATCACTGCGACAGTAAACAAGCATCAGATATGCAAATAAACAATGGGTACAAGATATTTCTAACATGTGTTTGATATTTGTAAAAGTCATTACAGCATACTGTAGAAGGTTTCTTAGTCAGTGTTTGTGGGCTTGTTGTAAACATCTGTAACTCAATAAACAACTGGTTAAAATGTACATATTTTTGCATATTTTTTTTTGAGATGGGTGAACTTAAACCATAAAACTTTTTAAAAAGTTGACAACCACCTTATTTTGACATCTTTTAAGGGGATAAAGCTTTAATTAGGGGTCAATTAGCCTGCATTGTTATAAATCCTGACAGGAAAGTTGTATAAACCTGAAGGATTTATTTTGCAAAAAACAACTGACTGGATGTACTTTTATCCACCTTATTACACAACTACTTGCCACAAAACGTGAAAAGTGGACACAATACTGTATTTTGAGCCATAGTATGTTTGTTAATTATTTAATTAAATGCAAAGCTGACAGAAACAAAATAGCATACTCTAACCTAATTATTATTAAGACACTAGACGGCGCCAAAATTTGCATATTTTTGCAGATATTAATTTACACAATTGTTTCAGATGGGTGAACTTAAACCATAAAACTAAAATCCTTATTGTTAACTAAATAAATGTTACTCAAAAATATATATATAAACTGTAAAAAAAAAGAAATAAATATAATAAAATAAAATGGTTGTAAACTATACACTAGACTTATTTGTGTCATAAATGTTATTTTTTTGGAAATTGATATTTATACATCAACCGAAAACAGGATAAATAGTATTTTGATTGATGTTTATTTTTGTTAAAATAGGCCAATATTAGGCTGATTTACAACTAGGGGATTTAAAAACTGGAGTCTGAGAGTTTGGAAAAATCTAAATATTGAGAAAGAAGAAGTCTTAACATTTTTAACAAATTTAGTTTAGTGCATATTACTAATTTAAAAAAATTAATTTCTGCATTTTACTATATTTGCCGTGGAGAATTTTACAAAATATTCTCATGAATTTTTATTTAATATTAAAATGATTTTTGGCATAAAAGAAAAACCTGTACATTTGACCCACACTGGCTATTGCCAAAATTGCAACATACGATTGGTTGTGTGGTCCAGGGACACATAAAAAAAGCTAAAAATGACACAAACTATCAAATTCAGCATACTGAAAATATATATTATTATAAAATATATATTTAAACTGGCGGTTCATTCCGCTGTGGTGACCCCTGATGAATAAAGGGACAAAGCTGAAGCAAAATGAATGAATATTTAAATTAATCAAAACTCTATGGGTACACAATACTAGTATACCTCTCCCAAAAATAATAAAGATTTATTTTACAAAAAAAAAACAACTGGATGTACTTTTTATCCAGCTTATTAGATAACTATATGCCACAAATGTAAAAATTGGACACAAACAAAATTGAGTGAATGAAGCATCCACTAACCTAATTATAATTCTGGCCCTAAATGCCACCAAAATTAGCATATTTTGGCAGATATTAAATTACACTATTGTTTTAGATAGGTGAACTTGTTGATTTTCCCATGTTGTCACACAAGGAAGCAGTGTGTTTGAGGTTTCCTTAAATGCTATTCTACAGTTATGCCTCCAATTAACTCAAATGTTGTCAATTAGCCAATCAGAAACTTCCAAAACCTTGACACCATCATCTGAGCTTTTTCAGAGGCATTATAATCTTATTGTAAACTGTTGACTTTCAAGAAAAGTTATAACCATTTCTCAAAAAATATCTCATTATTCTGCTATTAAGCATAACAGAAACAAATTTGATACATCTAATTTACCTAAAAGAGAAAAAATTTAGTCACATTAAACATCTTACTTTTTTTAATAGTTATGTACCTTTTTAGACAGCGTATGTAAACTTCTGGTTTCAACTGTATATACATTTTAATATTTTAATATATTTGCAGTGGAGAAGTTTACAAAATGGATCTTATTATTAACATGATTTTTGCCTAAAAGAAAAACCTGTACATTTGACCCATACTGGCTATTGCCAAAAATGCAACATAAGACACATGAAAAAAGCTAAAACTGACATAATGACATAATAAAGACTCTAATAGGTACTCAATACGAGTATTACTTGTAGTACTTGAGAGTACAAGTAGTCAGAGATGTATAAAGTACTAGAGACCCAGACTTAAGTAAAAGTACAAGTACTCTATCAAAAAGTGACTTGAGTAGAAGTAAAAGTGCTCTTTAAGCACCATACTTAAGTGGAAGTACTAAAGTATTCAACATTTTTTGTACTTAAGTATTGCAAGTAGTTTATTTCAAAATTTACTACTCAAGTACTGAAAGTAAAAGTACAAGTATTGTGTAATGTAGTTATTAAAGAATGCAGTCAAAAGACATCATATTGTTTTGTTTATTTTAAATCTCTTTTTTTGGGGGCACGTCATTAAGCAGAACGAAAAGAAACATGACTTACAATACTGTTTTTCTCTCACGCTTGAACCACAGATCTGACAGATTATAACAGCTTTAACACACACCTTTCAAAGTTGTGTGTCACAAAAACAGTCCATAATCCACTCAAAACGCTATTGAAACCCAATTTCGGAGCACAAATTACTGGTTGTAAACGCTGTAAACGAACGTTCTAATTCACTTGATTTTGATTTTATTGTAAAAAAAAGAAAACGTGTATATTACTGTGTTAAATGAAAATCTGAAATATTTTATGGCTTATGGCTATGATTTAGTATTCAAAAATGTTTCATTTTGATTATGTTTTAATTAAATTGGTCCTAAACTTCATATTTTTATAGTATATTTATTCATTCTGGTACTTTTACCATAAACCAACATCTCAACCATTTGGTAGAGGCTGATATTTTAGAAATTATGGGATGTGTTGGGGGAAAATGTATTGATTGTGTTAACTAGCGACATTAGGAATTAAGAAATGCAATAAATAAAAAAATTCTATTGTTTTTTTTCTTGGTGTGACAGTTAAATGGTTACTTGTAATACAATTGTGTCCTTTAATACAGCAGTAAGATATATGAACTGTACCCTTAATTTGACCCGCTCAAAGAAAACACTCTTTCTGAATGTATCAAACAAAACTCATGCACAGAAGACAGCATGAGCATTTATAGCAAATAAACTAATGTAAATATTCTCCCGCCTGCTTTTTAAACGCTGACAGGCGAGGTCTTACACCCCTTTGATTAGTTATTGTCTTCACCTTCTCAACAGAAAGGGCTGCTATCGGCTTTAGAAATGAAAGCGTTGTTCACTGATGGCGGGAAGAACAGCCGCGGTTACAGTCTATGTATGTATAATACGCGGTTATCACAGGTAATCTATAATAGACACAGTGGAGAAAACTTGCACCGCATACACGCCTACCAGGCCAGCGGGTCAAATCTCCAAAGTGAGAGAGGCAGAGATGGGAGTCTCACAACATTTCTCTGTAGCAGTGAAATAGCGGCTCATGTGCTGTGCCGCCTTCACTCGCCCTCGCGCCTCCGTCCTTCGCCATAGTATTGCGACACCGCACATAGGAGATAAATGACGTCAGTACGTAATAACCCGTTATGATCTATTACTGAACCGATATCGACCATTTTGACACCTCTAGTAACGAGTAACGATGCAGCTCATAAAAAATCTATCGGAGTAAAAGTATTAAACTCATCGAAAATATGTACTTAAGTAAAAGTGGAAGTAGGAGAAACAAACAATACTCCAGTAAAGTACAGATACTGCCTTTTAGTACTTAAGTACAGTAGTGAAGTAGTTCTACTTCGTTACTATACATCTCTGCAAGTAGTACTCCCAATAATAATTTCAGTTAATATAAGAATAAGTTCAAAAAATAAAATAAAGATTTTTATTTATTCACAACTATCATGACTTCAAGTGGATGACCCCAAGTTTTTCTAAGCTTTATTTCTGAAGGTCCTAACATTTCATGCAAGTATAAACAATATTAACTTAGTTTTATGTGCTTATTAAGAAAATCAAGACTCAAATACTTAACTAAAAATAGTTTTTGCATCTAAAAGTACCCTTTTTTGCAGGGCTGTGTAAGTGCGAACCTCTCACTGTGATAAGAGTGTCCCGTGTTTATCCTGGTGCTAGTTCATAAGTCATCATTGTTTGCATGAAGATTGTCTGTATCTGCTTGTTGCAGAGCAGCATGTGGAGCTGACACCTCTGCTGGAGTGTCCAGTATCAGTGTGAGGAGATACAGAGAGAGTGAGTGTTGTGTATGTATGACTCTGTGCTGACAGATCTGCACACCGGTCATTCAGCAGCTCAGGTAAACAGCACATTAATCTTGGCTTGTCAGGATGGTGACCCCGTGACCTCTCTGAGCTGTTGCTGAATCGTCCCACAAGGGTGTAATTGAACATCAGCCTGCTGCTACAGGATGAGAGCTGAACTCTGGGTAAAATAACCATTAGCCAATTAGAGCCTGAAAACATGTAGGCGATAATAGTTCACTTAATACTATGAGCTTAATTGGAAGAAAACTGCAGTGACAAGCTGGTCATTTATGAGCGTAACGGGCAGGATTTGTACCTGATTATGAGACATTAAAAAAAACATTTATCATTTTATGAACTGGGCTTTATTGCCGTTGTTGTTTTCACTTGGCTGTGTGTGTAACCTTGCAGAAACTCATCATGGCTCACAGTTTTGGCTGATCTTTTTGCGTTAATACATTTATGGATCGACATGAATTCGTTTCAGGCTCCTAGTTTGACAGGCAACTTCTTATCTTTGTTTTCTTTTAGAGAACTTTGCTGAAAAATATCCCCTTAAGTTAGCTAAATCAAAACCTCCTGACAAGACATGTACATACGGGCCAGGGCTGGCAAGCCAACGTTTAAAGTCTTGAAAAATGATCTCTAGTTAAAATGTGCTTCCTTACATCTAAATTATACATGCAATGATGCATTTAGTTTGCTTCCCAATTTCAGATTGAATTAATTTTCTTTTTATTCTTGTGATGGAGATTTGTTTGAATACATCACTAATACTGTAAATACTTTAAGTCAGATGTTTAAAACTAGTAGAGTTTAAAATTAGTACAGTTTAGCAGACTTTTAAAGAGAGTACAAGGATTTTTATCAACAAATTTAATTAGGACAAAAATACTTTTTATATATTTCTATGGTTTTGATTGTTCTGAGACACGTTTATGGTAACTATTATCCACATGCATGTATTTAATTCTGTTTAGCTTATTAAATGCTAAATTATTTAAGCTCTTGTGAAGAGATGCCCAAAGTAGGGCCCGCAGGCCAAAGTTGGCCCATTGTAATCTTTGATTTGGCCCATCATCCTGAGAGGAGATTGAGAATGATGGAGAGGGTTGGGGCGAATGCCTTTAACGCAGAGATCGTCATTTCTAATTTAACATAACCCTTTTTGTTTGTTTTATTGCTGAGCTATAAAAAGGCTAAGTAAAATGACATGTTTCAATTCAATGTTGTAAATGAATCTGATTTTTTAAAATGTATATACCATCACTCGACAGATAGAGGACTATTCAGAAGACATTACAAGAAGAAGAACTTTGTAATTCTGCTATAAATGAAATTGTTTTGTTTTTACTGTAATAAGTTCATTATTAAATGTAAAAAAATACTGTATTAGTTAATATAAAGCAATGTTTTCTAGTCATTCTAGCCTCAATCAAACTTGGTTTTTGGCCCTGCATATGTAAAAGTTTGGGCACCCCTGCTCTTATGTAAATAATTTGAATTGACTTATTTATTGAATCCAACTTTTATTTATATTGTAGATTTAAACCATAAACAATTATAATAATTTGGGTTAAAATATATATTTAGTTAATAAAAAACTCCTATTGAAACTTGGGTAACACTTTGTTTTAAGGTCCCCTTTTTACAAGTTAAGTTTACCATGTACTTACTGTAGTAATTACAATTACTTATGCATAATTACTCTAACCTAACTTGCATTAACTAACCACATAGTAAGTGCATGTAATTAATGAATATTACTTAGTAGTTAAATGAATATTTACACTGTAACAAGGAAAGTTTTAAATAAAGTGTATGTAATTTACTTTTTATGCAATAACACATTTGCAATAGTAAGTAAATAGTAAATAGTACAGTTAAATTATAATCAAGTACTTTATGTCTGCTGTAACATGTTAGTCGATAAGCGCGCTTTTAACTCACACACACAAAAAAAGTAATTCACAAAAAGAATTGTGAATTAAACAATTTAAAAATAATTAAATTATACAAAAATAACACAGTTATCATTATTAAAAAGTGTACTATTTAGAAATGTACATATTTACTTATGTGTGTTAAGATATATGACAAATAAAAAATTATATTAATTATTATAAATAATGTTATCTGAATACCTAAAATCACATTTTAAATATTCACAAAAATGCACATACAGTTATAGCAGTCAAAACAGTTAAACACATTTCTTTTTCACCATTGTTGACTTATAATACTTCAAATCTACACCCCAACAAGCACACAGCATCATGAGACATTATAGGTTGGATCTGGGTTGTGACGTCAGGTGACCAAAATTGCTTTTGACGTCCAATAATGACATCAAATGGCATTGATATTTATTTGATTTTAGGTTGTATTGAAAAGTGACCAAAATCTAACATTGAGCCAACATCTTAAACCACGTCAAATTGACGTCAAATACTGACATTTATTTGTCAGGTAAATGGCAATAAAAATCCAACATCTGATAGACGTCATAGTGGTAAAATCCACACAACATCAAGCTGTAACATCATTAGATGTTGATATTTGGTTGATATTAGGTTGTGTTTGAAAGTGACTAAAATCCAATGTTGAGCCAGCATCTTAAACCAGCGTCATATTGACGTCAAATACTGACATTTATTCGTCAGGAATGGTAACCAAAATCCAACGTCTGATAGACATCGTAGTGGTAACATCCGCACAACGTCAAGCTGTAACATCATTAGAAGTTGATATTTGTTTGATATTAGGTTGGACGTTGGATATCAATGGGTTCTGACATCAACTCGATGCAACGTCCCCACGATGTTGGGGTACAACGTCATGTTGACATCCTGTGCCTGCTGGGAGATATCAGCAGAATTGCATAGGTGTATAGTTTGCATCCATTTTATAAACATTGCATCCATGAACCATCTGCACAAATGTAGCTTCACCAAAATGTGTGTCTCCATTCCTGTTCTCTGTTTGTTGCAGGAAGGTCATACCATAGGGCTTTAGCTTTCTCCTCATGTCTCCTCGTGTAATGATAAAACATCTCAGAGAGCTTGTCAGTTATAAACAATGACTTTAGCAGACTCTGTCCCAGCGCCAGGACAACGGCTGCCAGCAGATTCATAAAAATGCTTCCAAAATGAATCACAGAGCTTATACGCATCCCTCTTGAGGACACACGAATATGGCCATTCGATCAGCCTTTTCCAATCAAAGCTGGGCGTTTCCAGCATTTCTGGAGGTTTTGGGAAAGAGATTCTTCCATCATGAAGTATGTCATGTTCGTTTTGACCAGCGGGATGCGGGGCGATGGGTGTTCCTGTGGTGTCATATGACTGATGGGATGGTTCGCTTGTCTCTGTGTTTATGCTGTCTTGACCTTTGACCCTTGAGGGTCAGCGTGAGGTTAGTTTATGGCACAGACGCTGACCATGAGACTCAACACTGGCAGAGACATCTGACAGACCGGGGAGAAAAGCGAGAGAGATAGGAAGGGAGAGTGGCAACATGAGGATGATTTGGATAAGGGATATGTATGTGTTTTTGTTTGGTTGTTTGTATGTTTGTGTGTGTGCATGTGTGTGTGTGTGTGTGTGAGTGAGAGAGACAGAGAGATCTGTTCTGGGAGGAATTAGGTAATGTTGTGAGGCCATGGGGAAAAAATTGCAAAACAACATAATTAGAAATTGGGGGTGTAGGGGGTGGGGGTGACTGATAGATTTATTATACAGGCTTGAATAAATGACTTAGGAGATTGTACATGCACACAAACATTTTATCCATCATATGGGACTACTCTGAAATAAGCAAAAAGAAGTGTTTCAGTTAATATTTGTACATAATATTACAGTACTTGTTAAGAAATCTGGCATTACTATTTTATTGAATATTTGGGTTTTATATTGGTATTTTTTTTTTATTTTAGTACTTTTCATGCTTTTGTTATTTTTGCCTTTTTATTATTTCAGTTTTAATTTGAGCAACAGTACTTATGAAAATGATTTTTTGTTTATTAATGGAATATTTGTATCAGAATTTTTGCATTAAATGTTTCATATAATATTTTTTTTTATTTATTTTGCTAATTTGAGATTAAGTATATTGTGTATTATTTGTTGTTTTTAGCATCTTTTTTAAGAGTCTTTTTATATTTATTTGTTTGTAAAACAGTAAAAAGTAACAACTTTCATTCATTCTTTCATTCATTCATTCATTCATTCATTCATTCATCCATTTGATGGCAATTTTTCTGAAGTTTCAGAATAATCTCTCCAATCTTCAGCACCACATGACTAAATTATACTAATCTGCTGATTTGACAAAAAATATTTCATTCATCCTTATGATGGCAGTTTTTCAGAAGTTTCAGAATCATCTCTTCAATCTTCGTGCAACATGACTGTAAATCATATTAATATGCTGATTTGTCAAAAAAAATCATTCATACATTCATTCATGCTTAGGATGGCAATTTTTCAGATGTTTCAGAATCATCTCTCCAATGTTCAGCACCACATGACTAAATCATACTAATATGATGATTTGACAAAAAATATTTCATTCATTCATTCCTTCATTCATTCATCCTTATGATGCCATTTTTTCAGAAGTTTCAGGATCATCTCTTCAATCTTCAGCACAACATTACTGTAAATTATAGTAATATACTGATTTAACAAAAAAATTACATTCAATCATTCATCCTTAGGAGGGCAATTTTTCAGAAGTTTAAAAATCATCTCTCCAATTAGGTGTCACAAATCATACTTATATGATGATTTGACAAACAATCTTTCATGCATTCATTCATTCATTCATTGATCGTTATGATGGCAATTTTTCAGAACATGACTGTAAATCGTAGTAATATGCTGATTTTGACAAAAAATATTTAATTCATTAATTCATTATTTCATTCATTCATTCATTCATCCTTAGGCTGGCAATTTTTCAGAAGTTTCAGAATCATCTCTCCAATATTCAGCACCACATGACTAAATCATACTAATATGCTGATTTGACTAAAATTTTAATTAATTAATTCATTCATTATTCATTCATTCATTCATTCATTCATTCTATGGTGGCAGTTTTTAAAAAGTTTCAGAATCATCTCTTAAATCTTTAGTGCAACATGATTGTAAATAATACTAATATGCTGATTTGACAAAAAAATACATTCATTCATTCATTCTTAGGATGGCAATTTTTCAGAAGTTTAAGAATCATCTCTCCAATCAGATGCCACATGACTAAATCATACTTATATATGCTGATTTGACAAACAATATTTCATGCATTCATTCATTGAACCTTATGATGGCATTTTTTCAGAAGTTTCAGAATCATCTCTTCAATCTTCAGTGCAACATGATTGTAAATCATATTAATATGCTGATTTTGACAAAAACATTTCATTCATTCATTCATCTTTATGATGGCAATGTCACAGAAGTTTCAGAATAATCTCTTCAATCTTCAGCACAACATGACAGTAAATCATAGTAATATGCTGATCTGACAAAAATATTTAATTCATTCATTCATTCATTCATTCATTCATCCTTACAATGGCTATTTTTCAGAAGTTTCAGAATTATCACTTAAATCTTCAGGGCAATATGACTGTACATCATACTAATGTGCTGATTTGACAAAAAAATTTCATTCATTCATTCATTCATCTTAGGATGGCAATTTTTCATATAAGTTTCAGAATCATCTCTTCAATCTTCAGCACAACATGACTGTAAATCATAGTAATATGCTGATTTGACAAAAAATATTTTATTCATTCATTCATCCTTATGGAAGCAATTTTGACAAAATATTTCTTGCTGTCCATACTGAAAACACCATTTTCCAAAGGCAATCATTTATTTGAAAGAGGATTTAAATTATGTAAGACACTAAGTATTATTTTTAATTAAATATAAATTTGGAAATATATTTATAAAAATGCTTTTGTAATGTCAATGTCATATGACAATGTAAGAATAAAATAATGAGTAACTATCAAGAATATTACTGATGATTTGCAATGCATGTAAATCTGATTTGCAAATCTGTAGTTGATTTGACAAGAATATATATTGACTCCTGATAGATTTTTCAAAGTGAATGACCATGGCTTTTACTGATTTGTTTAAATTATTTTGAGAGAACTCATCTCTTTGCTTAAATTCAGCGGGTGTTCCGGCAACATTTTTGCTTGTTTGGCCATAAGGTTGCAGGTTAGGCTCAGGGCAGGAAGCACTGGTCATAAATCAGCTGGAGATCACAGAATACAGCCAGTTACTCTAGTTCAGAGCAGCCAGAGACTCAGACCCCCCGGCATTAGGAACAGACACCGCTCACAATTCATCTCAACAAGACTGAGAAAGACAGAATAGAAGGAAAAGAGTGCAAGAGAAACTCAAATGACAGAAACGATTGCCTCAGATCAGAGATGAGCAAGAGTCTGCAAGAAAAGGATTTACAAAGAATTGTGAGGTAATCAGATAAAAAAGAAGGAAAACTGGGTTACGGTTTATTTTAATGCTCCTTTTAGATATTCTGTTGACTATCTGTAGCTGCACACAGTGCATGTACAATAACTCATATTAGTGGTGTTAGACAGACAGATATTGCATCACACTTCGTTTTAAGGTACAATTTATGCTATTATTAAAAAAATATTAACGAAATTAACCTCAATAAAGTACACATTTGCTCATTTGTAGTAATGTAGTTGCTGTGTTCAGGTAGTATTAGGGATATATATTAAGATCTACTTTATAATTACTTATAAACAGCCAATATCTTAATAATAAGCAGGTAATAATATGGTACTTAATAGCGGAAACTGGTGCTTGAACTAAAGTGTTACACTGTTGAAGTATCAAAACAGGGTGCACTAATATGCGTTAAATAATGCTAAACCAATTCAAATAATCATGAGTTAATAAACCATTCATTTACTAATGATTACTGCATCAGCAATATCAGAAGTAGCTGATACGAAAGGCAAAGGCCTCTAGATTAGGTTTATTTTACCCAAATGAAATATGATAATGCCTTGATTTTTAATTATTTAATTAGGACAGTAAGGTCTGACTTTCCTTAAACAAAAGTCTTGTCACTTAACAGAAATGATGTACAGTATTGAATATATATATATATATATATATATATATATATATATATATATATATATATATATATATATATATATATATATATATATATATATATATATATATATATATATATATATATATATATATATATATACATTTGCTTTCAGGAAATTTGATGTGGAGGCTGAAGTATTTCCTGCTGAAGAATTTGCCCTCTCTTGTGGTTTGTAATGTAATGGACAGCACAAATATCCTGATACCTCAGGCTGCTGATGTTGCCATCCACTCTGTAGGTCTCTCGCACACCCCCATACTGAATGAAACCCCAAACCATGGTTTTTCCTTCACTAAACTTGACTGATTTCTGTGAGAGTCTTGGGTCCATGCAGGTTCCAATAGGTCTTCTGCAGCATTTGTGATGATTGGGAAGCAGTTCAACAGATGATTCATCTGAAAAATCTACCTTCTGCCACTTTTCCAAATGACCAACTAGAACTCATGTTGTTATTTGTTGCTCTTACAACTGGGATCGATGACCAGACTTTTGTCAGTTGGTGTATTAAGTAATCAATAAATTGATATTAATAAACTGAGTCATAAAAATTAATTCCCTAATAACTAAAATACTAATGCAAAGTGGACCAAAAACATTTCAACAAGCTAAAAACGGCATGTTGACTATAAAAAGGACAAAATGCTTAAGCCTACCCTGTCAGAGTCACAGGTCAAAACAGTGTGTGTGTGTGTGTGTGTGTGTGTGTGTGTGTGTGTGCGTGCGTGCGTGTGTGTGTGTGTGAGGAATTTCTGGTGCTGTTTTTACTTCAGTATACATTTTTATAAGCTCACCACATGTTCTTAATTTGTCTTACAGATTGTAGCACATTTAGCGCATAATGCAGCATTGTTTAAGATGTTGATTGAAATGAAATCTAACCACAACTGAACCAAACTATTTGTGAATAAATATCTAAGAAATATCAAGACTGATGCTGGCTTTACATGCTGTGCGATAATGTACTACTGTAACATTAGATGCTGGCCATAATTTCTGATTAAAAACTGGTATTTGTGATAATTCTGATAATATGTGGAAACTATAGTGATAACTGCAATGTGACCAAGTACAAAAGAGAAAAAAAGACAAAGAAAGTAAGGGATGTGGCCCTATGCTGCACATTGTAAGTGACACAAATGATTTTAATGCTCTTTATCGCACCATGGAAAGTGGTGTTTACATTTGTTTACATGTGTAAATAAATAATTACGGTAATAATTCTAACAAGCGGTGAGCAACATTCTCATCATGTCTCGAATGTGCCAATGTGTTTATTTGTGTGTGAGAAAGAGAGCATGTTAATGAGCAGTCTTCTCTTATCTTCTCTCTTGGGTTTGTTGTTTGTAGCTGTAGTACGTCAGCCATCTTTGCCACTTCAGACCAGACCATCTCTCACTGTCTCCTCGTCTCCACAGTGGCCAGACGGATGTGAGGCCGGTAGATGAGCTGTCTTTCTTCTAATGAATAGTGCTGCTATCCAGTGAGTGACCTGTCAGAAGTGACGGGCGAGACGTGAGGGATTGTTCAAAGGTAAAGTTTTAAATGGCATGCAGAAATGTATCTAAAGGAGACAGACACCAGAGAGGCATTGCTATCATGGGGGCAACGTTGCTATAGTGGGACAGTATAGACTTATCTCTGTAATGAGAAAAAAGGAAAGAAAGAGGGGGTGGAATCCCAAAGGGTTTCTCTGGTCAACAAGATAAGGGACATCAATGTTGTTGTGCGTGCATTTACAGCACTGGCCAAATGGATCTTTGCTGCTCAGAGCTTTCTTTTTTTGCAGCTTGTGAGATTTCTGGGAAGAGCTTGGTTTAATTGAATACTTTACCTCAGATGCTTCTCCAATGAAGAAATTAAAATAGACTCAAATGAGGTAATTGATGTATTTTTAGACAGTTGTGAATTGGATGAGGATTGCATAGTGAATAAATTGTATGAGAAATATTTCATTTTACATAATTCAGGGTAATTGGGTGAGAAATGTTTAAGGGATTTTAGCTAGTGACAAGAAAAACTGCTTACAAAACAAATTTGTAGTATTTAAAAACAATATAACAACACAGAATTTAGTTTCTATGAAATAAAAAATAAGGTAATTGCATTTTTTATATAAGTTAAAATTATGACTGTAATAGTGAGAGTTACACCTTTATTGGGGTTGATGGTTCTTTAAAAAACTTATAACATTTATTTTGGAATACATTGCAACCATCAAACATGTAATGTAAATCCAATCCTATTGTAATGTGATTGTCATGTGACCCATGCAGCATCAGTTGTGTAGCTTCAGTGGACTGTATGCACAGCTAGTGTTTTTCAGCCAATGATAAACTTCATTCATTCATTCATCCATTCATTTTCTTTTCGGCTTAGTCTCTTTTTATTAATCTGGGGTTGCCACAGCAGAATGAACCTTACGATAAATTTCCGGTGAAAGCTTAATGTGGTTATTTTCAATTTCATAAGATTTCTTTTACAGCATTGATGTTGTAATGTAAATACAATACATTCAGCTAAACAGTCTTAAGCAATCATTTAGTTGTTAAAGCGTAAAATGAGAAGAAAGACCGTCGTCAGTAGCAGCAGGTTAGCGCAGAATCTCCATTGAAAATACTGGGGTAAAAGAAACCGTCATATTTTAAAGACATAGTGGGGGGAAATGGCTTTTAATGCAGTGCTTCTGGTCTGGTCTGAAACCCACTTTATATTGTATATCTATCAGGCAGTGAAGA
Organism: Danio aesculapii; assembly: GCF_903798145.1. Classification (NCBI taxonomy): domain Eukaryota; kingdom Metazoa; phylum Chordata; class Actinopteri; order Cypriniformes; family Danionidae; genus Danio; species Danio aesculapii. Next base: position 23,597,339 of record NC_079454.1, on the reverse strand, counting down.
TCACTGATTTTTAAAGAAATCAGACCTTAAACGTGACAATTTTATAGTGGAAATTAAAAGTGTGCATATAACCCATTTACAAATCCTCTCCTGTAGCATTACAGAATAGTAATCTTTGAAGAATGCCTGCATACTATTCATCTATTGTTTCAAAAAAAGTACATTCAGATACTGCTGCTTTAACACACCAAACCACATTTTATAGTAAAGAAGTATGCACAAATGCAGACATTGTAAGACATCAAGTTGTGATTCATGTTATTTCAAAGAAATGTGCTTCCATAAATACTTGAGAGGGCAATGAAAGACAAAGTTTATTCATTCAACATCAGAGTACATTCACTAAAAGCTTCCACGGAATTCTTGTAAAATACCCAAACATGAGATTTCCGTGTCTGTTTTCAGTAATTGAATCCACAATTCTAAACGCTCTTCCATATATGCTGGGTCTAGCTTTAAAATTAGCCACAGAAACATAATTAAATATTATTTTGCGGTTGGTTAGAGGTATTACAAAGACATTTAGTACTACTTTTTTATTCTGAAGTTGCGTTCCAGAACACCGGAAGTTCCCCTCAGCGGAAGCGTCTCTTTCACTCATAGCGATGCTCAATATTTTAATTAGGCTAGTTCGTGATTTAGCATAAAACTAAAGCGCTCTCAGATTTTTTTAATCGCAAAATATGCTGCTTAGAGAACGGAATAAATGTGTCCTATCTTTGGAGACTGGAGTTCATTGGACATGCAACGGGAAAACAAAGGTATATTATATTCAATGCGCATTCATTAGTGGGAAACTGAAAGAGGATTGTTTGAGGCTACAAAAGCGGTATTGTGACCGCGACAGGTCGTTCCTATAGGTTACATCATTCACAGATCATCTTTCTGACTCTGAAACAAAACCTCACAATAATATAGGCCTAAAACTTGACATATAACTTACTGAGATGTTAATGATTGCGTTAACATTGTATTAAACAGTTAAGCTACTTATAGTTTTCATTTACCCATTTTGCAGTATGCTGTTGCAAGTATTTAATCGTTGTAGAAATCAAGTCAGCATAAAGATAGAGGTAAAGTTGGTTTTATATTCGCACATTCGTTCATTTAGCAGTCTCTATATTGTTTACCAAGTTACTTTGAATATTCGATCGGAATTAGCATGCAAGTATGACTTCTAAACAACATTAACACTATCTAATTGACTGTGAACAATATTGTACTTTGATAGTCATTGGCTGCTAATACGATTTCCCTATTTAGAATTTGCAAAGAATACTTTCCTGAAATTATATTGTTAAAAAGAAAGTCTGAATATCCGAATATAAAACCAACATTACCTCTAAACATAGGCCTATGCTGCTCCATTCGGGAGGTCACAGGTAAACATAAATGCTTGGTTCTAGGTACGTTTAATAACCGTTAAACGACAAAGCTTTCAGTTCTACGCTCTGGCATCTTGTTTGTAAACAATACACCACAGTTTACTGCAGTAAACATCTATATTGATATTACGTAATATTACAGTTTATCAGTTTACTAGTATAAAATGTAGCATTCATTAAAAAAAGTTCTATAATATATAGAGTAGCCTATAATACACTTTGCTATCTATCGTTCAATATCACACTATAAATTACTACAGTCGTCTATTTTTCATGGGGAATTGAAGAGCTCTTTGGAGAAAAGTAGAAAACAGCCTATTACAACCTTTATCTTAAGAGTGAATGTTTGTTCACTCTTGTTGTCACTATGTTTGTCACAATGTTTGTTAGAACTGACGCTTCTCGTGTGCACCGATAGGGGGCAGTATGTGCCACACAATGAACTTCCTCCAGTGGGAATTAAATATAACTGCACAGGGCACACTGAACTGAAACCCTTCGCTGTCATCCCTCTACATATCTCTCTTAGTAGAACATTCCACTGTGATTTGAAATATAACACAATCTGGATAAAGGAGTGTATTTAAATAACTCATTCATTTCATGTTATTGTTTTGTGAGAGAGTTTTCTTGACGTGATAATTAATGGTCTCGTAGACTATTTGGGCAGTGTGCCTGTCTATAATGCTTTTCTGAGTCTCCCTTTCTCTTTTCTTTCTGTTTAATTACCCTCCCAGCACCCCCCACGTCCGGGTCAAGAGTCTCTCCCTTTCTCTTTCTCTCTTCACCTTCTAATCTGTTCTCATTATAGTCTTTTTTTGTCGGTCTCCACCCAGTCTAAAGTAATCTAATGTTGTGAACTCTCTCAAAGTATAACTGGGATACAACTTTCCACATATCGTCTGGGAAGACCACATGCTTTTGCAGTCTTATTCTTATTTTCCAGAATGATCCCTTAATTATTTTATAGTCTTGTGCATCTTAGTATGCCCATCATTGTCTCTCTTGAGTGTGGGAATTTATGGATGAATGGAAAATGAACTATATTTATAGCATGTGGTTGTTTTAATTAGGCTAACAAGCCTTTATTTTTAATATAACATACAAAGTATTTAGAGTTAATCAGTCTTCATCAGTTATGAGTAGTCATGAGTAGGGCCAGAAAGAATCTGTGGACATTTTTTGCTATTTCTGCACAGATTTTTGTAAAAAAATGTGCGGATTTATGTGGAATGATTTTGGGAGTATTGTAACTAAAAACTTAATATATAAAATAAAAGTAATCATTTTTTTTTACTTTTATTTAATTTTTACAATGCAAATCTAATTAGATCCACTTAATTGGTAAGCAAGTCTCTCAAATAATACATCTACTAAAAGACAGAAGTCTTGTGCATAAATCATATGAACATTTTCATATTAGTCAATATTATTACTGAAATAATTAAATTAATAATTATATTAATTAAAAAACTGAGTAAATATAAATTTACACACATTTACAAAATAAAAGATAGACTCGATGGGTTAAACAGGTTCTGTGTGGGCCTAGTCATGAGACCTATAAAGTTGAAGTCTAGATTATTATCCCTCCTATGAATTGTTTTTTTTCTTTTTTAAATAGTTGCCAAAATTATGTTTAACAGAGCAAGGAATTTTTCACAGTATTTCCTATAATATTTTTTCTTCTTGACAAAGTCTTAATTGGTTCATTTCGGCTAAAATAAAAGAAGTTTTTATTTGTTTTTAATTGGGTACAGAACAAAACATCATTATACAATGACTTGCCGAATAGGCCTACACGAAATCTGCGTCCACAAAAATCTGCAGATTTTTAGCCCATTATGAAGTATTTACTTGTTTAGATGTGTATAAAATTATATTTATTCAGTTTTTAAATTAATTTTAGTAATATTACTGACTAATATGAAAATGTTCATATGATTTATTTACAATACAGTTTGTAAAGTAGTCTTTCAGTAAATATATTATATGAGAAACTTGCTTTGTTTACCAAATAAGTAGATCTAATTGCATTTGCATTGTTAACTAAAAGTTTAAAAGTATTTTTATTTAATTCTATCAAATCAGCTAATTCTATCAGCTATTCTAATTTTATCAAACCTCTTCAGCTGCTTCAGAACGCAGCAGCACGAGGGGTCTTTGATGAACCCAAAAGAGCACATGTCACTCCGCTACTCACCCGTTTGCACTGGCTGCCAGTTGCTGCTCACATCAAATTCAAAGCTCTGATGTTTGCTTACAAAGCGACCTCTGGCTTTGCTCCTTCGTATCTGCTCTCACTTCTGCAGATTTATGTGCCCTCCAGAAACTTGCGTTCTGTGAATGAACGTCGCCTCGTTGTTCCATCCCTAAGAGGGAAGAAATCACTTTCCCGAACTCTCGCATTCAATCTGCCCATTTGGTGGAATGAACTCCCTAACTACATCAGAACAGCAGAGTCACTTGCTGTCTTCAAGAAACGACTAAAAACTCAACTATTTAGTCTCCACTTTCCTTCCTAATCTTAACTGCCTCTCTGGCTATACCACTAACTGTACTCTCTCTCTCTCAAAAAAAAAAAACATTAGCTTCTTAGACTTTACACACCTGAAACTTGTCTATAGCACTTGTTCACTGCTGCTCTTATAGTTGTGTAAATTGCTTCCTTGTCCTCATTTGTACGTCGCTTTGGATAAAAATGTCTGCTAAATGACTAAATGTAAATGTAAATGTAAATTTATTTATTATATATTAACTTTTTAGTTACGATACTCCCAAAATCATTCTGCATAAATTTGCAGATGCTGTCTGGCCCTACTAATTACCCTAACTTGCCTAGTTAACTTAATTTACATAGTTACATCTTTAAATTGCACTTTGCGCTAAATACTAGTAAAATATCTAGTAAGCTATTGAGTACTGTCATTATCGCAAAGATAAAATAAATCCATTATTAGAAATTCATTATTAAAATTATTATGTTTAGATATGTGTTGGAAAAAAAATCTTGTCTCCGTTAAACTGAAATTGGGGAAGAAAATATAAAAAAAAAATAAAATTGAACAGGAAGACTACTAATTCTTCATTTTCTTTAGTTTAGCATCATTGAATTCAAATTAGGATTTTAAGTACACTGTAAAACCCGACAAGTTTAGGTAACTCAAACTGTGTGAGGAAACCGATTGCTGCAAACCATTTATGTTATGAAACTAATTGGTTTGAGCAGTGCAAACCTTTATATATTTACTTATTTTGAGTCATATACGCATATTATTTGTGTTAATATTGTCAAACATTTACAGTTTTCGTTACTTAAATGTTTTAAGTTAATTTAATAGAACAAATTAAGTCCAAACAACTATATAGCTACTCAAATGGTTTGGTATGGTTTCTGGCATTAGTTCTACTTAATATAATCAGTTTATAAGTTGCCATAGCTGTTTTTAATTAATTCACAAATTAGTTAATCAACTTTGTAAAAAAAATTATGTTAAACTAACTTATTTCATTTAGTGATTTTCACTGTCAGGTTTTACAGTGGGATTATATTATTATAGTGATGATTTATTTCACAACACATGGATAACCTGGATCAAAGTATTTAGATTGAGTCTCACGTGTTGCTTTTGGTGTACTGGTAACTTTTTTCCAGTGTGTAGTAAAGTAAATGGAGATTCAAGATTTATGTGGGTGAGCGAGCAGGACTCACCTCTCCGCTGCACACCACAGAGACACCAACACACATGCTTCAGCAGATTATGACCACTAATCTCACTTTATGGCACGCTGCCTCAGGACGAACACTCACACATTCACTTTCTCTCTGATCTGCTGCTACACACACATTCAGCTGGACGCTGACCAGGCATCAGATCACTGTCAGTTCAGCTGAAGTGAGTGGATGAATGAATTCAAGATGAGATTTCTGTGACTGTAATAAGAGTTGCTGTACTCGTGTTGATAAAAATGACAGTTGACACTTGTGGCGCACAGTGGTTTTAAATACTGAAGTCACATGTAAAATGTATAAATGTTTATTTACCCAAGTAACATTTCTAATAAAATGTAGTTCTATATGGTTTTGATGAAATAAGTAAATGTCATGTATTGTGATTGTTGTGCATGTTGTAAATATTAATTAATAAATAATATAGCAACCAGTTAAAACATTCATTGTACATTATACATTTATAATACATTTACAATGTGGATAATGTACAAATATACATTTATAAATTCATAGAATATTTACTATAATAATATTTAATATACTATATTATCATAATGCACACACACTGTAATTTACTGTATTTTTGTGATATACAAAATTTCTAAGTGCGTTGTATTGTAATTTTTTTTATTTTTACAGGAATAAATGCAGTTTTAAAAGTAAAATAATTTGAAGGTTTTAAGGTTAAGATGACTTATCGTGACTTATTAAAATGACTTAATATAATTACTTCCTAAATATAATTTCAAAGTTAACCTATAGAATGCGTTAACTTGCACTTTAAGCTGAACACTACACTCTCAGAAATAAAGGTACGAGAGCTGTCACTGGGGTGGTACCTTTTCAAAAGGTACACATTTGTACTTGAAGGGTCCATATTGGTACCTCAAAAGTATATATTATACCTACAAATTTTAAGAGGAACCCTTTTGTACTTTTTAGGTACTCATATGTACCCTTGAAGTATTAATATGGACCTTTTAGGAACAAATTTGTACCTTTTGAAAAGGTACCACCCCAGTGACAGCTCTCGTACCTTTATTTCTGAGAGTGTAGAATCTTGCCCAAAATAGTAAACTATTATGCATTGTCACTGTGGCAAAAACAAAATAAATTATATATCAGAAATTATTTTTTTAACTGTTTAGTTTAAAATATACTCTGTTATACATCACATGGCAAAAATAAAAAAAAAACAATACTAAAATTTCACATAAATTGTTGCTAATAAATTTGCCTTCAACTGTGTTTTTATGTATATATAAACTGCTTTGTTACTGTATGTAGTTTTAAAATGAAATTATTACTCCAGTCATTTTTGCTGTTATTACTATTACTGTTAATATAGAAATATATATGTAACACAGGTTTTGAAACTAGGCATGGGCCGGTATAGGATTCTGATGGTATGACAACCTTGGATAAAAATATTACAGATTCACGGTATTGTGATTACTGCTCTAAAATATATTCTTTTTAAGTGTCTGGGTAAAAAAACTAAAACTTTTTTTTTTCTTTTGAAGACAACATATTTTATTTTGAGAAACATTTGAAGTATTTTGGAGCAGTACACGTCAAGCTAAGTAATTCAAACAAATCATTGACTTCTACTGTCTTCATTAGTTTCAAAAACACTGATTTCTTTACACTTTAAAATGGCCTCTTTGGATATCGTTTCTGCTGGAGATACTGTTGTCCAAAAAAAACAACAACAATAATGTAAATAAATTTTTTTTACATTTATTGTGACGCAGTTGCTAGAGAAACAGAATATTAAAAGACAAAACAGGTGGTGTGGGTTTTTTTTTTTGCTTTTTTGGCTGCAAACTGAATGGATGTAGTAAAGTAGGCATTTCATTCAGAAAGTTGGGGAAAAAGGTTTGGGGTGAGTTATTACTATCTAACACACTCCTCCAGATCACCATTTCTGCTTGTTGTCAACACTGACAGTTGGAGCAGTGTGGTTAGCCACGACCAATTCCTAAGATATACGTAATCTGACAATTTAACTGAGAAAAAAAAAACAGGAAGTGCAATTTTAGATTTCAGTTAAAGAATAGAAGGGCAAACAACTTTTTATTTCTTAATGACGTGCACAGATGAATTGTTCACCACAAAGCTAGCAATGTGAACTAACAAAATCATACGGTTAGTTTTGATTTCATGGGGACTTTAGGAGTGAACAAACAGTTAAATTTCTGAAATTGAAGTCATGAGGAAAAAATTAAAAGTTGATGATAGTGTCATGATTCATTCATGTTTTCTTGATTAATGTCTTTGATATTTGTTCTCACTTTTTACTTTAACAGGCTTGTGGTTACCGTCCCCAACTCTGATTCACATTAAGGCTATGTAAGGAGGCCTGATCTCTGTTTATATGTGTTCATGCCTCTATATGTGTGAGAAAGGACTGTTTCTGATCAGTGCATTTGAAAGTAGTGTGTGGGCTTTTGTGATGTGTCATTAATAGTTTTGGCATGTGTGTGTTAGAAGTTTATCACTCTATAGTAGGCAGCGAGTCTTACAGACTCGATGTATGTCAGCATTTAAGTTACAAATATATGTGTGTGCACTCAATGCAGATTTGTTGTGGTCTGGAGATGCTCTTGAAGTTCAGGACTTTGTGTTGTTGCTTTTTTTAGTGTCTGGGGGTTTGAAAAAAGTTGGATTTATTTGG